>NC_060270.1:25440973-25508236 GCF_021613505.1 Equus quagga | reverse complement strand
GGGCCAATCTTCTGTTCTAATAGGGGAGACACTCCTGTCCAGGGCCAGTCTTCTGTTCTAATAGGGGAGACACTCCTGCCAGTTTTGTGGGCCTCGACCTATGCCTTCACACTGGGTCCTAAGCTCAGAAGGGCCTCATGCTTAGTTTAATGCTCGGCTGTTGCTAAAATTCTTACTAATTTTTGAACAAGGGATCCTGTATTTTTTTTGTTTTGGTGAGGAGGACTTTCCCTGAGCTAACATCTGCTACCAATCTTCCTCTTTTTTGCTTGAGGAAGATGAGCCCTGAGCTAACGTTCGTGCCAGTTTTCCTCTACTTTGTATGTGGGTTGCCACCTCAGCGTGGCTGACGTGTGGTGTGGAGCACGCTGAACTTACCCACTGCGCCATGGGGCCAGCCTGGGATCCTGTATTTTTATTTGCACTGGGCCCTGCAAACTGTGTAGCAAATTCTGTTCTTGTTGACTCCATGCTTTCCCCAGCCACTCCGCTGCATCTTTTCTACTTCCTTCATCTTCCAAAATCTCCTAAGGGCCCAGGTTTTTGAGAAACGGAAGCCAAAACAGTGTGCAGGCAAATTCTGCTTCCTCTCTGCCAAGTATCTCCCCTAAGGCAATAAAATAGAGGTCAGCTTCCTCTTGAATGGACAGTAAAGGCAAGGGGGAAAATAAAACAGAGGGAATTTAAAAAAGTTAACATCTGAAAATATTGTCCAGCCCTCGCTTGCAGTTGACCTCCCCCCACCCCCACCAGAAGGACGGAGCACATGTTCAAGAGGCTTCCCACCTGGGCGTTTCCTCCAGCCTGGCAGTGAGACCCAGGCGCAGGTGCCAGGGTAGCAGTTACAGCTGAGGCGGGGCTGCAGCCTCCTTGGCTGGCAGCATTCCAGAGGGCCTTCTTCTCAGACCCCCCAGGAGTTGTCTCAGTAATGTGACCCTGCTGAGCCCCCTCTGTGCTGCTCCCACGGCTTCCCTCCTTTACCTCTCCAGGCCCCGCATCTTATAAAGAGAGGGGAGGCCTGGTCTGAGAGTGGGCAGGTGGCGAGCCTCTGCTCCAACACTTCTCCCTCCAGTAAGAAATTAGCAGTAGCCTGAGGTTTGAAGATGCCACCAAGAGGCATCTTCAGAGTTTGAACTGGACTAACATTTGAGATCAGCGTCCAGCAACTCTTAACTTTTTGTCTTTTAATCCATATTCATTTTTGACAATCATACTTAAAAACCTCAGATACACTGGAAATTCTGATCAGCCTCCCTAGACCAGAGAGGGGTGTCTTTGTCCTTCCTTTGAGAAAGATTGCTGCCTAAGAATATTAGTCTAACTTTATTTTTTGTGGTTTAAATTATGAAAATATTATTTTGTAATATTCCAAATATAAAATTATAACGTTGAACAAACTGTCTACACAGGCTTCTTTTACTCTGCCCTTCTTAGGGGATGTGCTTCCCTGTCCCTCCCACCTCGGCCCAACTGGGTTGAGAATCACTGATCTGATCCTTTATTTTACCAACTGGGAAAGGAGGGACAGAGGAGCTGATGAAGGCTCGCCAAAGGTCACCCCAATAATTAGTGCCCAGAGTTGGGCCACCTTCCTGCTGTGGGGAGTTGCCCTCCTCTGGCTCTCTCTCTGTTTTCCAGGGGCCCCAGTGTAAACATGGTAGGCAGGACGAACAATTTGTATCACTCAGCTTTCCCCTGGCAGATGTTCCGTTAAGCTATGAAAAGTATGGATGATTGACAGTTTCCATGGTGATGGATTTGCTAAGGATTAGCTCTGAGTGAGTCACGGCTGGGGCCCCCTCCAACACCATCCTCTTCTGGAACAAGAGAACTTTCAGGCTGTGGAGAGGGGAGAGGAGTTTGGAAGAACAAACACGTCAGTCCCCCTACCCTGTGTCCCCATCTCCAGCCAGAGATGTATTATTTAGGTGACCTCAGAGATTTTATCCCAAGGGCAGGAGACTTCCTGGGAAGAGCAGCTGAAGACTGAGTTTCAGTGGCTCCTCTGGAAGCAAGTCCTTCTGTCCTCACTGTGCTCCACCCCACCCTGTGGTAGTGGCTGCAGGGTGGGGCTGGGACCTTGGAGTAGACTCTGCATTTGCTTTGTCAAAACATTTTCCTTCTCCAAGTTATGCCACCAAACTTTCCCTGAAAAACAAACATCTCTCCCTACAGGGTTTTCACACACACACACACACACACACACACACACACACACACACTCTCAAATGCAGCCACTCCAGGGATCCAGGACCACAATACATAGAGGAACTAGGACGTGGAAATTCACTGGGAATCATACCAGTGTGTGAAGTTATGTAACCCTTGTCCCCAGATCTCAAGCTCTTACTGGAAGGGATAAGGGCCTCTTGTGGTTGACCACACCCAGCATAGAAATGCAGCAGGGAAACCAATAGCCTTTACCAGAATGTCCATAGTCACCTTCGGCCTGGTCAAGGGCCATTCTATTCTGTGACATTCTTTGACCTCCCTGGACCTGATTCCCTCTCCCCACTCACACACACACACACATACACACACGCACGTGCCTTGAGAAGCTCTGGAAATCTGCTGACCCCTCTGGATTGGCTGGCTGTCTTCAGGACAGCTCGGCAATGGGCGTCAGTGCCAGCCCCCTGCTCCAGCCTACCTCCTGCCTTCCGCCCCTCCCAAGATATCCCCTAGGTCTCCTCACAAGTTATGTGTCTAGTGGGTGAGAGAAAAAAGACCTGCTGGGCCAGAAGGAGGTCCCCAGGTTTAAGGAACTGAGAGCCCCAAAGAAGGACAACCTGCAGGGGGGGCCCGCCCACTGCATTCTGATGGACTTGTGAGCTGGAGCAGGAGGAAAGAAGGAAGCTTTATAATTATTTTCCATGTTTATTTTTGTATTTTTATTTATAGAATTAATTTACAATTTTATCAAAATTGTTATAAATATCTATAATAATCCTCATCACTGCAGTAGCCTCCTGTGTCAAGCACTGTGCTGAGCCCTTCACATACGCTGTTTCCCTTAAACCTCACCACAGCCTGGCGGCTTCTATCAGATGCAGATTTACCGCGAAGCTGACGAAACCTAGGCTTCTGGGGCCCTCAGTTGCATGAGCTCCTTCTAAAGCCTTGTTCCTAATTTCATATTCATCACTGTATTTTTTTTAAAGTTTCAGGCGGGTTCATAGAACCCAGATCCTTCCATGGGTTCTATTCTTAATCTGTTTTACAGATGAGGAAAAAAAGACACAGAGAGGTTATTTTCCAAGGTCCCCCAGACAGTAAGTGGTGAATGCCATTTCTTCCTTCGTACTTTGGAGAGGATGCTGGAAGAGAGGACACACACCTGTCTGGAGCTGACCCCAACCCAGAAGCCAAGAAATGTCCTTTAGTCCTGGCATTTGAATGTCCCATTATTTGACACCGTCTGTCCCAACGGAATCTCTAAGGTGTTGAAAGGGTGGGGGACTGACAAGTTCTGCCTCCAGGAACAGAGTGAGGAGGGGATGAAAGATCCCTACAGGAACAGCTAACCAAACAAACCAGGAAGCCAGGTGTGGAGGAGGAGCAGGGTTTGGAAAGCAGGCGGAAGCTAAGGAAGGCAGCCGGAGTCCTTAGGAGCCCAAGGGATTCCTGAGTGAGATGTGGAGCCCATTCTTTCCGGGCTCGGAGCCGACATTTACTTAGCACCTACTGGGTGCCAGGCCCTGTGCTCGGTGCCTCATAAACATTCATTCTAATTACAAGAGGCCTGCGAGGTGAGGAATCTGCTCCCCACCTGTGGATGAAGAGACGCAGAGCCACACTGCCTGCCGACAGTAACAGACTGCTTTCCTCAACAAAAAAGGCAGGGGGGAAGATTTGGGCACTTAGTGCGTGGGCGTTCTACCTTAACGAAAAAGAAAAATAATAAAGTCATGAACTTAGAAAGAAAAGAAAATAGGCAGCAGAGACACAATTAAGCTATACATCGAAAGAGAAAATTGCAGGTTTCTAAGGACACAGACTTGGATTGAAAAGCTCCCAGGAGGAAGCTTGGAAGTTCCTTGAGAAAGAGTGAGTAGTCCTTCAATGAACAGCTAACAGAAGCCAAAAAAGCCTATAAAAACTATTGGCCTTTTTTCCCCTTTCTAATTCTCGTTTTCAGGAACAAAAAAGAAAATAAGGTGGGAAGTGGATTATGATAATAGGCAACCAGTGAAGACTTTGATCTGTGGGCGCCACGGGTGACTAAGGGGCAGGGAGAAAAAAAAGGGAAGGACCCCTAACTTGCAGATGTTGGTAAGTGGTTACCTGACGTTTATGCTGGTTATTTAAACCAAGAGCTTATTTTCAAGATGTATAAGGGATCAGTTCCTCTCCTGGCCGTCCATGTCTGTTGTCAGACCAGACATTTGAGCCGGGATACCGAGCCCAAGGCCCCTCTTCACCCGGTGCCACCCACCCAAACTATAGGCGTAATGTCAGTGCCCAGGAGGTTATGGATGGCGCTGGAGGTTTAGTCTCATAAACCTAAGCTGGTCAAGTGATGGCCAACACCATCTTACTTCCATATGAAAGCTGAGACAATAAAGATATGCTAAAAGGCCATAGGACTAGGGTGGAAGACCAAGTTAGAGGCTTTAACTATAAGAAGCAAGCTGTTTACGTAGGTGACACGGTAAAAATGTGCAGACCAGATCATCATCCTGATTCAGGGAGGAAATGTGGTTTTGGGTAAAGCAACTGCTTCCTGGAACTGGCACCTTAAGACCTATGAGGAGGGGAAACGCCCTCAACGAGGCAGAGACTAGTGATTTGGAACTGGTGACAGAAGTACCTGTGGGTAAACCAACGCGTAGGGCTGATTCTAACTGGGAAGTTCAGCCTTCTGGTGGGGGTGGTAACCCCAAATTAATCATGCAGTGACTCTGTTTTAAAAAGAGAAACCCAAGAAAAGCATGAGTCTCAGAAGGAAATGGAGAGACTGTATGATGTAGTGGAAAGAACCCTTATTTGAGATCCAGAACCTTGAAGATTAGTACTGGTTCTGCTAGCAGTTAGCTTGAAAAATTGGGCAAAATCACCTCCCCTCTTTGAGCCTCAGTTTCCTCATGTGTAAAATAGAACACTGGAGTAGATGATCTCCAGGACACCTTCCAGCTTTAAGAATCGTTGATTCTAAGTAGCCATTTTAAACAATTTTAGGAAGCCTGCCAAGGAAAGTGTAAAGATCCAATAGTAAGTACGAAACGGATCGTTTGTGTTTCCCAAACTGTGTTTCATGGAACACTAATAATGAATAAAATGTTTCATTTAAAAGAAAAAAAAGGTTCAGGGGCTGGCCCCGTGGCCGAGTGGTTAAGTTCATGTGCTCCACTTCAGCGGCCCAGGGTTTCGCCAGTTTGGATCCTGGGTGTGGACATGGCACCACTCATCAGGCCATGCTGAAGTGGCGTCCCACACAGCACAACCAGAGGCACTCACAACTGGAATATACAACTATGTACTGGGGGGCTTTGGGGAGAAGAAGAAAAAAAGAAGATTGGCAACAGTTGTTAGCTCAGGTGCCAGTCTTTAAGAAAAATATATATACATTAAAAAAAAGTTCCAATTGTCAAATAAGTTTTGGGAAACATTATGTTCTACATTTCTCAGAGATAGACAATGAATATTAATTTATTACAGGCATTGGTAAATCCAGCAATGAAAACCTCTCTAATCTTGTTTAATCAAGGTTTGCCTAACTTTTTTTAAACTGTGGAACTTTTTTTTTTAATGTAATATTTGTAAAACATCTGGACACGAAAGTTCTGGGAAATGGTACTGTATCTGTTTTACTGTACCCACCCTAAACCTAGCTCTAACATTAGTGATAATATTTTTAGATTACACCAGACGCAGACAGAGAGCAAACTAGAGAATCTCTATATATAATACTTGACGAGCATGGGCAAAAAATACTAAATCAAAATAATTTTTCTAAATCTAACTGGCAAGCAAGGCATTTATAGTTTACCGGAACTAGAGATCATCTGCTTAAGAATTGTGTAGTCACATGCAGGCAAAATTCTGGAAGTGACAGCCACGGTGTGCAAGCCAATCTAGCAAGTGTGCACAGATCACACGTTACCCCACCAGGAATCACTCACGAGGCTTCCTGTCTGGAGCACAGGGTGCCTCCACTTCCTTGTCTCTGGTGCTTGGGGTCTGCGGTACTGACTACCTACTTTGTCTCAAAAGCCAGCTTTCTGGCTGTCTGGGTCTGGCCCATTCCTTAGGGAGGCCTGTGTCAGCGTCACTTTCTCCTCCCACTGAGCAGGATCTCAGCATACTCCACTCCAGGCCCGCTAGTGGGACCTATAATCAGTTGGGTCATCGACTGCGTAAGAGATTGTCGGGGAGAAGAAAAGGGCGTTTGTTATGAATACAGAACCTGTTTGGAAGCAGGAAGCAATTAGGATTAATCAGTCACTTTCCTAGGCAGAGGCATATATAGTCATGGTGGTTTAACAGTGATGACGCGTTCTGAGAAATGCATCGTTAAGCGATTTCGTCGCTGTGCAAACATCATAGGGTGTGCTGAAGGGGAGCAAAATTTGCCACCCCAAAAATGTGTGTCTTTAACATGAGAATTATTTTAGGCTGATTATTCTTAAGAAATAGAAGACTCAGAAAGTATTTCTTGCTACCTCCCCCTTAACTGCCTAAAAAACCTCTCTCAAGAGCGAGCTATCACCTTAGCGTAACGTGAGGTAGGTGGTGGGCAGGGACGAAGCAGTGAAGCCCCTTTGTTGGGCTCCCCTGTGTTCTGTGTCTGTGTGCCCAAACACTGGCTTTCCAAACATTTGCTCCTTTTCATCCACCTGTGAGTTGCCTTCCTTCCCTTTAAAGTCTCTGACTCTCGCCACCCCCAACATCTTCCTTGGTCTTTAGTTCAGGAAGGTATTTAAGGTGAGGGCGTTGGCCATTTTGGTGAGTTACTTGGTTTTCCTGGTTTTCTCCTATGTATACGTGTTATTAAACTTTCGTGTTCCTCTTGTTAATCTGTCTCATGTCGATTTAATTCTTAGATGAGCCAGAAGAATCTAGACAGAGGAAAAAAATCTAGGTAGAGGAAAATTTCTTCCTCCTCAACAGTACTTACGCAAGTGGAACTCTCATGGATCTTCATTTATTAACTTTGGTAAACAATCTGAAGGAAAGTGTACAAAATGACATGACAATGTGTAGGAGGTACTAAAACGGCAGAGAATAAATAGCAGTCTGTAATCTCACAAAGCTGCATGAATGGGCATAAAATTGCCAGGGGCTTGGGGGCAGACTCAGGCCATTTCAGACAGTGGGAGGCAGTGTGGCCGTGCAGGTGAGGCACCAGCAAGCCTGGGCACAGGTGGGAACCTTGGCAGAGGGTCAGAATTTGAGAGGTCTAGGAAGGGGTGGTGTTAATAGATGAAGTTAGTTGGGTCTGGGAGTCAGGTCAACGTGAGGATCCAGCCAGGGGTTTCCTTGGCACCAGATTGTTCTGGCAGCAAGCAGTGGGGCCCTAGCCCTTGACCAGAGCTTCAGCGATGGGACCTGGTCCCGAGAGCACTGGTCAGAGTGAGGCAGGTCCTGGACATTCCTTTTTTAATGCAAATAAGATCTGCACATAATAAAAATAAAATACTGCAGAGGTGCTTGTAATATAAAGCAACAGTCGCCCACCTCAGTTCTCATCACTCCAATTACCCCTCCATAGGAGCAGCCACTTTTCATCATTTTCAGTCCTGTGGGAGCTAGCTGTGTATCACCAAGCAATAAGCTTCTCCCTATAACTTGATTAGTCAAAGTCAGACATTGTCTGTTGACCCCATGCTAAGAAATAGGAGAGTTTAGCTTCCTTACATGCTCCTCCTTCGGCTTCCCAATTTTTGATAGTTATATTTTTATTTTTGTTTCTTTTTTGCTTACTTTTATAACTTTAAATAATATACTTAAATCTCTGTTATTTTGTCAATTCTAGGAAACAACCCTTCAGTTTTTATTGTTGGTGTAGGAAAGTGAGATTCTCTGTCGTGTTTTAAGATGAATGTATTAGAGTCATACTTATTGTATGTGTAAAACTTTTTTACAAGGAGTGCTTTAGTTATCTTAAGGGAATCCCTAATTTTAAGAGAATCTGCAGAATCCTTTTATGTTTGCGTTTTGGAACAATATCAGGGAAGCCATAATGCGTTGATTATTGGCAGGCGAGTGGGCGAAATCCCATGAAAACTGTAGTTTACAACTTTAAGCGAACGCAGTTTCACACACACACACTCAAAACTATTAAAAACGTTTTTGTGTTAAGGTTGAAAGTCAACAGTCTTTGTAACTTCAAAGAAAAACTGCTCAATATTCTTGGGAATTTCTTTGCTCTTCTTATCAAGCACTTTGAAATTCTCTTTTATGATGACAAGATACACAATAAGTACAGAGTTAACTTAAAATCTATTGCCACTGGTATATAAACATTTGCTAGCCTTTCCTTATCTGCCTAACAAATTTAATGGCTAGCTCACCTTTCAAGTTTTCTTGTTAAACAAACTGAAGCTTGGAACATTCAAGCCAGGCCTGACTGAAGATCGTGGGGCTTATATTTTGTTTTCCACGCTACTGTGACAAAAATATTAGTGCTTTTTCTCTTCCCTCTTTTCACTTTCTATATGATTAGCTACAGCTTTACTATTACTTCATCAAGGCAGATAATATTTGTATTCTATTTCATAGCTATAGTTGCGTCCTCTGTGCTTTGTCTATAGATCAATCTTAGAAGTTAAAAGAACAATAAATATATACACTATTATAACTGTGTAACTGTTGTTCATTGGAGAGCAAAGTTATGAGCTAGAGTTCCATTTCTTTGCTTCAATTCTGATGTGGTCCTTATGCCATTTAGGGGAGAATGTCCCTAAAATTGTGGCCAAATGGGTTAATTTTTCCTAATTTTATTAGTTGTTTAAAATCATGTCACATTTTAGCTTGCTTCATATTTAGACCTTGACTTTGTTGTTCACTTTTCCTGGAATTTCAATAACCTTTTTTTTTTTTCTCTTGTTGCTGTAATATGCAGTCAGCATAACCTTAAAGTTATTCGGTTTCTTAATCGTACTGCCCATTGTGTTGAATCCTATTCCTCTCCAGAGGCATCCCTCTTGGGGGCCTCCATCTTTCTGCTTTAATCTCTCCTCGTTTCTCTGCTGTACAACTGTTATTTTGGGAGTTTATTCCATTCCTGAGTTATTACCACTGTTTTCTGAATCTCATGTTTTTCTCCTTCATGCTTTACATCCTCATTTTGCTGGAGTACATGCTTTAGTATCTTCCTCAGAAATGATATGTGGGAGGTAAATTTTCTGAGCCCTTGTTTGCTTAACGTTACTTTCACTTAATTGGTAATCTGGCTAAAATTCTAGTGTCAAATAATTTTTGCTCAGAGTTTTAAAATCAGTGCTCCATTGTTGTCTGCCATTCAGTGTTACTGATAAGAAGTCTGACGCCAGTCTAATTTTCGTTCCTCTGTAAGTGTTCAGTTTTTGTCTTTGAAAATTTTTAGGATTTCTCCTGAAATTGCACAATGATGCATTTAAATATGGGCTTTTTCTCTTCTTTGTACTGTCTACTTTATGGGATAGTTCAACCTGAAGACTTGTGTCTTGTTCAGTTTGGAGACATTTATTTCTATTATTTATCTGATTATTTTCTTTTGTTCTCTTCTTCTCTCTTTTTGGACCTCTTGTTAGTTGGGTGATGTAACTCCAAGATTTCTCCTGTCCTTTGCTCAAATTTTCTACCGTTGTATCTTTCTGTTCTAAATTCTGGGATATTTACTTACCTTTATCTTTTAGATCTTCTTTTGCATTTTTAATTTTAGTGATCTTGTTTTTAATCTCCAAAATTTCATTCTTGTTCTTGGATTGTTTTGTTTTTCATAACATCTTGCTTTAGATAGAATATTCTTCTTGTATGTGTCTGGAACTACTAATTAGTGTTTTCTTCAAAAGTCCCTTCTGTGTCCTGATTTGTATGTTTCTTCCAGCCCAGGTTGTTCTATTTTTGTCATGCGTGTGTTTATGTATTTGTTGCTGGTTTTCATCACACCCCTGGCGATCTGGGTTGCTGGCGTGGATTCCCTGCCACAGCGTGTACACGTCTGTTTCCCTGATGGAGCTCTTCCTTCACGGGAAAGCTCACTGCTGTGCGTTTGTGAGCACGGCTGGTTCTTGAGGAGGCTTCACTTGGGGTGCAAACGTCCACACTAGCAGCCCTGGTTTTCCTTGGGCAGTTTATTCGGATCCTCTAGAGAAGCATTCCAGCACTCTCTTCTCCTCCCCTTTCATGCTGTATCATTTTCTATGTTCCAGACATTTGTGGAAACCTTTCATCTACTCAAGGCTCCCCCTCGGGATCCTCTTTGCCTGTAGGCGTGTGTCCCTGCATCCCCTTTACTCTCTCTTTTAGTAGGATCTTGGGAGGGTGGGGAACAAGAGGACAGAAAATGTGCTTAACATGCCATTTTAAAAACCATTTTCCCTCATTTCAAAATGATCACTGTAGAAAATTGAGGAAACATAGACAAGCAATAAAAAAAAAGATCTGTTTTTCCATCACCCAGAAATAACATTGCTAACATTTTAAAACATGTTCTAGTTCCTTTTTCCTTTTTCTATGCATCTATTTATCTCTTTAGGTTTTTTTTACAACAGTGGGATCATACCGTATGTTCTGTTTTCTAATATGCCTCTGAAAATGAAACAATACCTTTGGAATATCTTTCCATGTCACAACACATCCCTGACAGTATTGGAGACCTTGTATTTACTGACAGATGCATCATCACGTATTTAGCCAATCCCCTAGTTTTAGACGTTAGGTTGTTTCTAATTTTCACTATTATAAACAAGTATTTATAAACACTTTTGGCTAAATCTTTACTCGTATCCTTGACTGGTGACTTAGGATAAAATTCTAGCCGTGGAATGGGCGCGTCAAAGTATATGCAGGACCCAGCCTTGGCCCGACATTCGAGGTCCTCTCTGACATAGCCCCACTTTAACTGTCCAGCCTCAAACTTCCACCTCACTCCACTTCCTTCGAGCTCCCTCGAAGATCGTAGCAGAGACGTTAAGAGCTTAATTTTGAGTCAGGCAGACCAGGATTGAATCCTAGCTTTGCCACTTACTAAATGAGTGACCTTAGGCTACTTTAATTAACCTCTTTGAGTACTAGTTTCCTTTTCTATAAAATGGGGGGGATAATAATTCTACTTTTTTGATGTGGTGGTTGTGAGGATTAAACAAGATGAAAAATGCACGGAAAGCACTTAGCAAGGCCCTGTCAGGTTGAAAGTGTCATAAATCCATAATGATGGGGTTAGACCCATTCCCCTCCCTAGGCCTGTACAAATCTTCCTTCAAGGCCACATTCAGATGCACCCACCCCTCCGTGAGGCTTTGTGGTCCAGCCCTTGCAGAGCGCTTGAGGGCTGGACCCGTGTTGGATGCTCTGATCACGTGGTCTAGTTGCCTTCCTCTGTGTGCATGCGCGGACAGAGGCGACGTGCCCTCCTCAGCATCCCACACTGTCTTCCCCTTCGCCTCCCTATCACGACCAGTTACTTTTCACGAGTGTTCTTGGGGAGCAGAGGCGATGATGAAGAGGAGTTTGTGACTCAGTGTTCGTAGCATCAGCATTGTTCTTTGGAGTTTGTTTAGAGCCCTTTGGCAGCTCAGGAGCTTTGAAAATAGTCTCTGGCTCTGACTATTGGCTGGAACCTGCCCCCGGGACACCTGAACACCCGTGTAGCCAGTGGGCAGCAGAAGCAGGAACTTTACTAAGGCTGAGCCTCTCCGGGGTGTTTGCAGCAAGAAGGCGGAGCTCAGCGTATGGCCTCCCGCGGGACCTTTGTACTGCCGGCCTCCCTCACCCTCATTACTTTGCGCTGGGCCATAATATGCTTTTGTAGGCGGTAGGGCTTTCCTCCCGAGCATCACCCAACCCACAAAGGTCCCTTTCAGGCCCCGCGGATGCCTCCCCAGTTGCCAGGGGCGATTGAGAAGCTTGGTCTGCAGAGCTGCAGAGGGGAGGGCCTGACAGGGGTTAGCTTCCAGGAGAGGGTCCCTGGGCAGGGACGGTGACCCGCCGGGTCCGCAGCTCACCCCTTTCCCATTTGGGTGTCTTTCAGGAGTCATGGCCGGCTTCAACATGGGGGGCGACCTCAGGGAGCCTGCTGCCAGCATCCCCCTGGGCTCCCTAGCAGCTGTTGGCATCTCGTAAGTTCCCCTCGTGGCAATCATCTGGAGAGAGGGGGGAAAACCCCCGGGCAGAAGAGGGGATTGCTCCTTTTGTTCTGAGAGTGCCCCAACTGTGACCAATCTATTTCATATTCCAATCCCCCTTTTAACACTCAGCCAGCTGGAAAATGCATGTCTGGTGGGTTCCTACGATTGCCTTTTCATACCTCCTGCCTGGGAATGGGCGAGGAGGAGTGTCATTACCCAGATTGAATCCTTTTTTTAGCTTTCTTCTCAGCCTCCCGCTCCTCTCCCTCCCCCACCCCCATTTTGAACTTGAGGGTTTTTTTAACCGTTGAGTTTCCAGGATCATTGGAGGGAGCGGAAAGATAAAGAGTATTGCACTCAGACAGATTACGATTTGGATCCCAGCTCTGCCACCCATTGGCTGTGTAACTTTGGACAATTTACTTAGCTCTCTGAGCCTCCTTTTTCTTTACTGTAAAATGAGCAGAGTGAGAATATGTGGGCCTCCTAGATTGTGGAGGACACACTGTGTGTAAGGCACATAGTGGGAGCTCAGAGACTGGCTCCTCTTTCCCCCAGCTAGCCTCCCTTGCACCCCCTCAGGCTGTCAATCTTCTTGGGTTTCAGTTCGCACTGTGCTGCCCTCGCCAGCAGGCTGACTGGCCGTGGGTCTGTTTCTGACCTTCTAGAATCTTCTGTTTTTCTCCTTGCGCCACGGGAAGAAGCTTGCCTGCCTTCATTGGGTGATTGGGTGGGTGTGAAAGGCAATGAGATCGCAGACGTGACAATGACTTGAGAGGGTCAAAGGGCCTGTATTATTTTACTTGTGATATTTCAAAAATATTAATGTTATCTATTTCACAAATGCCGAATTTGCTCTTGGCTTGCTGTGATGGCACCGTTGCCTCTAGCCAGGCACACAGCACCAGCCTGTTTTATGCTAAATAAGGCAATCCCATTGGGAAGAAAATGAACCCAACAGAGAGAGAGAGCTGGGTGCTGGGAAGGACAGAAAGCAAAGAATCCCATGTCGATTTTGGTTGCAGCTGGGACGTCCTGGGAGGAGCCTTTGGCTCAGCCTCCCGCTGCCCAGATGGGAATGAGGCCACTGGGGTCATGTGACCTGTTCAAGGTCACAGGGCATCTGGGGGTAGAGCCAGGTCACTGCTGGCCTTTCACACTTGGCTTGGCTCTCTGTCATCTGGAATCCAGGGAACAGCAAGACTGAGAGGCCTGAAAGATCATCAACTTGTTCTTCAGCTGCAGGACGATGGGGTGTGGGGCTGCAGGTCAACCTTGCCTGAATCCCAGCATCCTAGAGTCCAGCTGGACCTCCCTCTCCCCTACCCTGGACACCCTTTGTGTGTTTTTCTTCTTTGTAGAAAGAGACAAAACAATGATACTTTTTGGTTTTTTGGCAAGAAATATGCTAAGGAGAAATAGTACCGAAAGCACCCCCAGGTGAGCTGGGGAGGCTTCATAACTGGCTTTTCTCTTTCTTTTTTTCTTTTTTTTTATTTTTTGGTGAGGAAGATTGGCCCTGAGCTAACATCTGTGCCAATCTTCTTCTATTTTGTATGTGGGATGCTGCCACAGCTCAGCTTGATGAACGGTGTGTGGGTCTGCGCCCAGGATCCGAACGTGCAAACCCTGGGCTGCCGAAGCAGAGCCCGTGAACTTAACCACTACACAACTGGGCTGGTCCCATTTTCTCTTTCCTTTTGAGGCAGGTCCCCGTGGGAACCCAAAGGCTGAGTGGGGTGGGTTGGAGTGGGGTTGGCCGAGGTGGGGGGCAGCTCTGCCCCACTCTTGGGTTTTCTGCAGGTGGTTTCTGTACATCGTCTTTGTCTTTCTGCTCGGCGCCATCTGCACCCGAGAGGCCCTTCGCTATGACTTCCTGATAGCCGAAAAGGTGGGTGAGTTCTGCACTGCCCGAAGGGCTCAGGCTGCTGGGGTTGCCCCCCCTTGCAGTCCTGCCTGGGAATCCGTATTGCCTTGGGCCCAGGACTGAGGTACAGGGGGACAAAAACATGGAAGACGTACAGGTTCTTATGGATCCCTAGAAACAGGTAACAACACCTGCAAAAGCACATGCTCATAGCTGACTAATGGGGACACAACTGTCTCTTCGTTTCAATAATCAGAACAGAAACAGAATCTGTTTGCCCAAAATCCCCAGCTCAGCCAGCCCTTTATTTTTGCCGGGACCCTCACCTTCTACCACGAGCAGAAAGAACTGCTCCCAAGAAACAGGTAAGAAGGAGACTGATGGCCAGAAAGGAGGGCAGCAAGATGGAGGGAGACGGAGGAAGCCCAGCGCCAGGGTGAGGGCCTGGGGGAGGCAGGGCAGGAGGCCCTTGCCCTCAGAGGCCTCTTACCCCGCGGCTTTCCCCATGTGGTGGGCTGGGTTGGTTTGGCTGTAACATCTTTGTTTCTAGAGCTGGACACTCTGCCCAGAGAAGATTAGTGAATTCCTCACGTTCCACAGCCGCCCTTTCGCAGGCTGGAGGTCATGGGACAGTCAAGGACACTCATTTGGCATCTCTAGAACCCAGGAGAGCAAGATTTCCAGACGCTTTTCTGGAAATCCCTAAAAACTCCTACTTTCCCTTAAGTTCCTGGAGGAAAAGCAGACACTGAGATTCCTGTCATTTATCAGAGAAATGTAGTGGTCGAGGGAGGTTTTCTTACCCGATTAACTCCTGAGTATCCTTGCTCGTATTTTAGGAAAAACTACCCTTTTTCCTTGGGGCGAGGTTTTGCAAAACAGCTTTGCTGATCTTCCTGGAGGGCAACCCGGGGCAGGAAACCTGAACTTACGTTTCAGAGCTCCGTTTGGGCCTGGTTTTCACGTTAGCACAGGTTTCTCTCTGAGGCATGTAGATGCCCATGTAAAGGTGATATTTGTTTTCCGGGTCTTGACCTTACCAGGGAAGCAGGTTTTGAAAGAGGGAGCAGTGCAGGCAGTGAGAACACTGACATCCGTCTTCCAGTGCCCGAGGTCTTAGACTCCCAGCGAGCAAGCCTGCCCTCAGGGGAGGAATCTCTGGCCCGCATTCCTACCTCCGTGCTTGCTTCCCTCTCTAGTTTCTTCTCCAGGGCCCTCTTCTCTGGTTGTGGAAGGAAAAACTTGGCTGCATTGGAGGAATTAAAGGCCTCAGGGAGCAGCTGATCCTTTGACCAGACACAGCTACCTGCTGCTGTCTGCAACTTGCCAGGGGCTAGCCAGCTCTGCCTGCTTCCAGGGCTGGTTCGTTTCTAGTGGATTCCCTCACAGAGGTCTTTTCAGCCATTCCAGACTCTGCCTCTGATCAGGATGGAACGAGGCATATTATGCCTTGGGCTGGGGCTCCTCTCTCCCCTCCTTCTCCTGCTTTGCGGGGAAGCTAAGAATGGGTATGAGGGAGGGCAGACCGCCTGTGTCCAAGGAAGGCCACGGCAGCAAGAGAGCAAAACCATCTCCAGGGACAGCACAGGAGAGCCATCGTGGGTGGAAATTCCACCGCTCATAATAGACATGTGAACTGGGGGAAGTTGGTTTGGAATGCCACCGGTCCCAGATGGTGACACAGGTAGGCAAGCACTTAGCCAGTGGGGGGCACCTGCTAAACCAGGCTTGGCAATAATATGTTGGAATGTCATTATGCACATACCAGGTTAAGAGGTGGAGAGTTAGTTTTTGGAGGAGATAAGAGACTGTTTCCTGGGACAGGCAGTTGTAAAGACTGTAAAGAAAGAAAAGATACTGTTCTGGGTTCTCAGTAGCAAACTGGGGCGGGCACAGCAAGTAAGTGAACAGTGATGGAACCAACTGGGGCGACTCTAAAATAGCAGCGCCTCGGTGTGCTGCTGCCCCCCCTTTGTCCCCCCCCACCTCCCCACTGTCCCCCCCCACAATGGGGACCATGCAGGATTTTCTCCACAAAGCCTTGACCCTTGGCTTTTCTCCTTTCTTGCTCTCTGGTGTCCCTTCTTGGGGCTGACTCGGCTGAAGTAGCAGGCCCTATACTCAGGCAGTAAGTTGAGCCACAAACAATTTTACTAACAGTGCCTGGAGAATGGGAGGGTGCCACGGATGGAGCATGGAAGGTACAAGGGCGCAGTCTCCTTCCATGGTCACTCGACACAACGTACCACCCTGATGTGGTTTTAGTAAACTCTTCATGTCAGCTTCCTGCCTTAGCTATGGCGTACGTCTGAGCCAGCCCATCTCTGAGCTTTCCGGCCCTGCGGAAGCAAGGCCTCTTCCAGCTGGTCTGGGTGCCCTGAGGGTCTTGCCTCCAGGCACAGACCAGGCCTGTCCTCCAGCATATTCCCCTTGTGCTGGTTCTCATGAAGCTTCTCAATCCATTTCTCTCTCTTTCTCTCGGGTGCTTTCTGCCAGAACAATTGCCTTCAATGGCTGCCGGTTGCCCTGGATTCTTTTCCACTGACCTGCAGCTGGTCAGTTCATCTGTTTCTTTCTGGATTTCCTGTATATTCTCTGATCTATTTCTTTTCTTTCTTTTTTTTTTTTTAAGATTGGCACCTGAGCTAACAACTGTTGCCAATCTTTTTTTTTCTCTTCTTTTTCTTCTCCCCAAAGCCCTCCAGTACATAGTTGTATATTCTAGTTGTGAGTGCCTCTGGTTGTGCTATGTGGGACATTGCCTCAGCATGGCCTGATGACCAGTGCTAGGTCTGTGCCCAGGATCTGAACCAGCAGAACCCTGGGCCGTGGAAGCGGAGCGCACGAACTTAACCACTCAGCCACGGGGCCACCCCCTCTGATCTATTTCTAATTATTTGGATTCCCAGCCCACAGTTTCCCTAAGAAGTTTCTTTTTTACTAATATTCATAGCCTAGAGGAACTTTTTTCTGGCTTTCAGGTGTCAGTCTCAGAAATGTTATGCTTTCTCAAAGATCTGGAGTATGTTGTGGTGGCTCTGAGGTAATCTATGTAAAGCCCAATACCTGGCACATAGTAGGTGCTTATTAAGTTCTGACTCCCTTCCACACTCCTTATGGGGATTCCCTTACAGATAGAGATATTTATTTGAGAGACACATTTTTTTCCCTATGAATCCACCATGTTTAACTGAATAAGGAAAAACCTAAATAGTCAATCTCAATATTATTCAGTTCTAGAAAAAGGAATTGTATAAAGAACAGGTGTTAGTAGGGGTAAAATTAAATAGATTGAATAATTGTTTCAAAATAAGCTCGAATACAGTCCAGGAAAAAAAAATGTTTATTATGCATCAAAAAGATCAAGTCCTTTAGGAGCCCTGGGGCTTGTTAACTAGCAAAATAAGAGCAAACTGAGTAGGAAAAGTACCCTAAAAACATCTTTGTTAAAAATGGGGTATCTCACAGAGTAAACTCTAGTTATTCTTAGAATTGACAATCTTGGTTTCACATGTTCAGGAGGGGCCTTGAAAGCCGCATACCACAGGCTGTGCATGGGAAGATGGGGGTGGGGCTTGGCTTGTGGCTGGTGAGTGAGCCTAGCCAGCTAGCTGCTCGGCATCCACCACCCAGCCTGGCCTGACTGTCCTTTCCTCTCCACCATGGACACAGCCCTGCATCTCAGGAAGTGAAGCCAACTTTGTTTCCTTATGGAAAATGGCTATCGCGTGAGAGGGAAGAGTTGACGAAACCTTGAGATGTTGGTCAGTTTGTGGAATGACAGTATTAGAAAACTCTTATTGGTGGGAATATGATGTGGGAGAAAACTAGGGAAGTGTTGAGACATTGCTGTATTAATAAATTCGGGATTGGAAGGGTTTCAGGAGATAGTCCTCAGTAATGTCAAGGGACCGCAGGACATAGATAAGACAGAATGAGTACCTTGCAAATGGCTTTCAATTCAGACCTTCAAGCAGCCAGTGCATTGGTGGGATCCCTCAGTGAAGCTCCAGTGGGAGCTGGGATAAAACACGAGCAGAGAGGGAATTAAAGATTTTCATCAGGTACTAAACAAGAAATTAGGGTAGTTCACACTCCAGATAATATTTTGGAAAGATACAGGACTTTTGGTGATGACTCAAACAGGTGTATGACAGAAGGGCACCTTTGTTTTTTTCCTAAAGAATGGTTGACACATATCTGCTCAAATAAATTCTCACTTCCACCTCCACTGGCAGTTAGCAAGTTTATGGTCCCAGTAGAGAAATATGATTAAATTCTGCAAAAGCTGGGAGCCAAGCTGTATACTTTACTATTGCACCCTTAAAGGTGTGCCCTGTGCCAGCACTGAGCCAGGTATGTAACCTGCCCTCAGTAAATGCTCCCTACGTGGGTGGATAGATGACGGGGAGGAAGAGAGGGGATCCAGGTGGGAGAGAGAGAGAATGGAGTTTTTATAATTTATCCAGACATGAGAACCAACATTTCATTTATTTTTCAGAAAATTGACAGAGTAATAGATTTATATAAAAGAGTGGCAAGTGAACAGGCCGTTCTAAACACAATTGACAAACTGGACATGTCATTATCCCTGGGCAGTCTCCCCGCTGGCCCCCAGCCAGGGGTTCTGCAGAGGTCACGGGACTGTTGTGGGAAGGCTGGCCAAGGATGGAAGGCGTGGTATCATGGCCTCCCAGTGCCAGAGACTCCTCAAGTTCCTGAGGTCAGTTCCAGCAGTAGAAGGATGTCAGACGGGGCAGTCTCATTCCCACTCCGAGTAAATGGACAGGCTTTAAATGAAAAACAGGTTTATTTAACTCCAATATAAGTAACCTTTGGGGTAAGAAGCAGTAACGTTTCTGCAAGGAGATACCATGCCTGACTGTCCTAGAGAATTCTCCGAGGGGAGAGCGCGGTGGAGACCGTGCACTGCGCCCAGGGGTTCTCCACCCTGACCGCACGTTAGAATCACCTGGAGGGCTTTTGAAGCGTCCACATGTCTGTGCCCCCCCCGTACTAATTAAAGCAGAATCTCTGGGGTGCTTCTTATGTATAACCAGAGTGGAGAGCTATTGAGTTAGATTTTCAAAAAGCTTTTGATACAGTTTCATCACAGAGTCTATTTTTCATTTAAACCAGTCAGCACAGGATGCATTTGGGAGAGAAGACAGAAACCAAGGTGGTGGATGATGAGTGATGGCATCTCAGAATGCATCAGGGATTAATAAGTGGGGACTGGCTTATCTAACAGTTTTGTAAGACATCCAGGGCACGAATCCCAGGGAAGTCGTGAAGCTTCATGAATTCAGCTGGCACTTGCTGAGCCCTGATTGCCAGATTCTGTTAGTTGGGGGTGGGGTAGGGGGCAAGATGCGTGAGACCTGGGAGCTTATGGTGCACTGGTGAGAAAAGCCATAAGTGAGATTAACCGTACCACAGGGTGGAAAATAACAAATGCCATCAGAGCACACAAATGAAGTGATGGGAAGCATGAGATGACATTAATTTCTTCTAATAATTAAATGGTAAGAAAAGTGGGGGTGGGATAGATTCAAGAAGCCCATGATGTTGAGGAAAAGCGACAGACGAGATTCACAGGGATAAGATGAGATAATGCATTTGGGGAAAAGTAATCCACACTGAATTAAGGACAAGGAGGCTCTGTAGTGGACCTTAGTGTTGTTCATCAAACCTCTGGCCTCTCTTACCATCTGGGTCTCATTCCACCTACGTGTGGTCTTGAAGGGATGAGCCCCATTTAATGTTATGGAAGCCCAGACTCACACTTGCCTGAGCCTTTGTGGCCCTGGTAGGGCATGTGGCCTAGGCTCGGCCCATCTGATGCCCCCAATATAATGAATGAAGCAAAGATAAAGAGATGGTGAGAATTCACCTGCAGGGCAGCAGGTTACTGGCAGCATCTTGATATTTTTGCGGCAGGGGCACTGTGATCAGACTTGAATTTAAAGAGGTCAATCTGGCAGAAGCTTGGGGATGATTCATTGTGGGCAGAGCTTAGAGACAGCATGCCAATTAGCATTGTTGCTGGCCAGTGGTTCTCAAAGTATAGTCCCCAGGTCATCAGCATCAGCACCACTTGGGCACTTTGTGGAAATCTAAGTTCTCAGGCTCTACCCGAGACGTACTGAATCAGAAACTCTGAGATGGACCCAGAAATCTGTGTTTTAACAAACCCTCCAGATGATTCTGATGCACACTCAATTTGTAGTCCATACAAAATGTGATGATGGGCCAAACTGAAGTAGTGGCAGTGCAAATGAAGTGCAGTGGGGCTTCTAGAGATTGAATCTAGAAGGACTTATGATTAGATGGAGTGCCAGTGGGTGAGTGCCAAGGGAGCAGAAAGGGACAGAAGCAGATTCTGGCACTGGATAATGAGACTCCTTCCTTATATAGGTGTCCCTAGTGGGCTTCCTGTTCCTTTTGGGCTTATACATCTCATCCCTGGCCTCCTGTATGGGAGGCCTCTACGGAGCCCCCCGGATCCTGCAGTGCATTGCCCAGGAGAAAGTGATTCCTGCACTGGCCTGTCTGGGGCAAGGGGTGAGTGACCCTTTCTTTGAGAAATGTACATTTTCCACTAACCTGATTGTTGGCCAATAAATTGCTTCAGTCTTTCTGATTAGAACCACTGGTCAAGTTCTCCAGGAGAGAGAAGTAAGAATGCAGAAATCTTTCTCTCACCCCTGTCCTCTGGCTGCCTTAGACTCAGGTTGGTTGGACAAAGCATCTGTCAATGTCACCTGGGCCCTTTAGCACTGGGTTAGCTAACTGTCACGGTAGCATCTTGGACCCCGTGCACAGGGAAAGGGAGTGCCACATCCTTTCATAACAATAAATTCGGGATCCTCCAAGTTTAGCAGAGAAGAAAGACTCTTTAATAAGGAGAGGAGCTGGGCCTTGCAGCTCTGACTCTCTCCTCGAGATTTGCCTTCCCTCTGGGGTCGCTTTAGGATGATTTCCCACACCTCTGGCCTCCCTGTTGTTCATCATGGCCCAAACCCTGACTGACACAGTATCGCTTGGCTAAGTCATGGAATGATCAAATGAGACATACCTAAAACTGAGGAGATGACAAGAGAGAAATAAACAGAGAGAACCCCATCCCCAGCCTCCCTCTCGTTTGGGACCCCGTAGTTGCAAGTCATCTTTAATTCCTCTCTTTACCTTCCTCTACTTCTTATCCATCAGTCAGCATGGGCTGCACGGAAGCAATGACTATGGTCTCTAGTACCTTCCATGTGGTATGTGCCTTTTATTTTATTTTAATTTCATTTATTTTTTAAAGGCAATGTATGCACAGGGTTCAAAAATAGAAATGATATAAAAAGTATACCCTGAGGATTTTTACTCCTATCATAAGTCTTTCTACTCTTTCCTCACCTGCACCCATGCTTTATCAGTAGTTGTTTTTATTAGTTTTTTAATGAACCCTTCTCTCCTCTATTTTTACGCAAAGGTAAGTGTTCTATATACATTGTTCTATACCTTGCTTTTCTTCATTTAATATAGCTTGGAAATCTGTCTTTTCATATAAATATAGAGAGAATTTCCTCATCCTTTTTCCATCATATGGATATACCATAGTTTATGTAACAAGTTCCCTATAGATTGTGTGTCGTCTAGTACACAGTGCTATAAAGAATAATCTTGTGTGTGTATAATTTTACACATTTGCAGATGTATCTGCAGGATAATTTTCATGAGTGGGTTGGCTGAGTCAAAGGGTAAATGCATCTTTAATTTTAATAGCTATTGCCAAAATGACTTCCATGGGATTTGCATCATTTTGTACTCTACTAGCAATGTGTTAGAGTTCCTGTTTCCCCACGGCCAGCACCACTCTTAGACTGAGGCCAAGAGACCCTGCTCTATAGGACTGTTCTAGTCCTTGGGGTAAGTAGTTCATGAGGTCAAGGGGATGTGCCTGCTTGGATCCTGTGACCCCCTTCTAGATGGTCCAGGAATGCTGCATCCAGGA
The DNA here is from genome assembly GCF_021613505.1 of Equus quagga. Lineage (NCBI taxonomy): Eukaryota > Metazoa > Chordata > Mammalia > Perissodactyla > Equidae > Equus > Equus quagga. The sequence continues at coordinate 25,486,095 of NC_060270.1, read as the reverse complement.
ATTCCCTGCCCAGATGTCCCCCTAGTCCACATCCAGGGTCTGCAAGGGCCTCTTCCCTGGGCCTGTCCTCTCTAGGGTCAGGGTGTGGGCTGGGAGTCCACATGTGGGTGTAAGGCCCCCCAGGGTATAGTCTGGGAAGGGAAGGGAGCTGGGCTGTGAGCTGGAGGCTGTGCACAGCCATCCTTCAGTGAGGAGCTCTGAGGAGTGCAAGATTCTAAACTTAAACCTGGCCTTCCCCATCATCTTGAAGGTATCTTTGCCAAGGAAGGAGGATAGAAGATATTTGTTTAACAGTTAGCTTGGTTTATCATTGTAAATATTTAGAAATAATGCATGTGGGCTGCCATTTGCACCCTTGCCCTGAGCACCACAGTGTTAGCAATGTGTATGACCACAGTGTTAGCAATAAACTCGTCCACGATGTCAGCAGTGAGTTTGTCCATGGTGTTAGCAGTGGGCTTGTCCACGGTGTCAGCAGGGAGCTCTTCCTCTGTGTCAGCAGTGAGCTCGTCCTCAGTGTTAGCAGTGAGTTCGTCCACAGCTCATTGTCAAATGTGAATTTTTGCCAATTGTGTAGTGAGAAACGACATCTTAGGATACTTGTGATTTGCATTACTCTTATTATGATGAAGTTGAATATCTTTTCCTCTAAGAGTTATTCATATATTTTTGCTGTGATTGTTGGGTTGTTTCTTTCAATATATGGAAGCTCTTTTTGTTTGGTAAGGACATTAACTCTTTATGACATGTATTACAAATATTTTCTCTAGTTTGTCACTTACCTTTTAACCTTGGAAACTCTTTTTTCAAACCTTCTTTACATATGATTAGATTTCATTAGCATGTTTTCTTTTTTAAGAGAATATGCTTACAAAAATTCTTTTGAGATACATTCAACATACAGAAAAGGGCTTCACACCAATGCGAATCGTCTGAAGCATAACTAAGAAGTGAATGTCCCTCTAGCCTCCACCCAAGAACACTGCCAGTCCCCAGATGCTGCCCTCCACACGCCCTCTCTGGTCAGAGCAATGTCCCTCTCAGTGTGGCAGCTGTAGCTACTGTCCTGACTTCTATGATAATAATTTGCTTGCTTTCTTCATGGCTTTACTGAGGAGTCAGCAAACCTTTTCTGAAAAGGGCCAAATAATAAATATTTTAGGTTTTGCAGGCCCTATGGTCTCTGTCACAACTATTTGTCTCTGCAGCTGTAGCTCAGAAGTAGCCACAGACAATACCTAATGGAATAGACATGGCTGTCTTCCAGGAAAACTTTATGTGCTCTGAAATTTGCATTTCATATAGTTTTCATGTGTCACAAAATATTACTCTTTGTTTGTTTTTTTTTTCCCAGCTGTTTAAACCTGTAAACCGACTCTTAGCTCATGGGCATCCATAAACGGATGGTGGCCACATTTGGCCCATGGGCCATGGTTTGCAGACCATGTTTACTTCCTACATATGCATCTCTAATCAAAATAGTTTAATTTTCCCTGATTTTTAACTTTATGTAAATGTCACATGCTTCTTTCACTTAACATGATGTTTATGACATTCATCCACACTTTTGCCTGTAGCAGTAACTTGTTTATTATCATTCCTATATAGAATTTCCTCATTTGCTACAATTTATTGATTCATTCTGCTGTTGATGGACACTTGGGTTGTTTCCAATTTGGGACTATTACAGACAGTGCAATGAAGATTCTTGTACCAGTATACTGGTGCACTTGTAGGGTTCTTCCAGACTATATACCCATTAATGGAACTGCTAAACTGTCAAGTATGAACAGTCAGCCCTCAGTTATCTGCAGGTTCCACATCCACAGATTCAACCAACCTGGGATCGGAAGGCCCACGGATGGTTGCATCTGTACTGACCATGTATAGACTTCTTTTCTTGTCATTATTTCCTAAACAATACAGTATAACAACTATTTACACAGCATTTACATTGTATTAGGTATTATAAGTGATGTAGAGATGATTTAAAGTATATGGAAAGATGTGCATAGTTTATATGCAGATACTGAGCCACTTTATATAAGGGACTTAAGTATCCGTGGGTACAGTATTCGCAGGGCTCCTGGAGCCAATCTTCCATGGGTACCAAGGGATGACTGCATGTATTCACCTCTGACATAACGCCAAACTCTTTTTCCAAAGTAGTTGTGCTAATTACAGTCCTATCAGCAGTGGACAAGCATTTCTGTTCCTCTATATTCTTTTTTTTTTTTTTTAAAGATTTTATTTTTTCCTTTTTCTCCCCAAAGCCCCCCCGGTACATAGTTGTGTATTCTTCGTTGTGGGTTCTTCTAGTTGTGGCATGTGGGACGCTGCCTCAGCGTGGTCTGATGAGCAGTGCCATGTCCGCGCCCAGGATTCGAACTAACGAAACACTGGGCCGCCTGCAGCGGAGCGCGCGAACTTAACCACTCGGCCACGGGGCCAGCCCCATCTGTTCCTCTATATTCTTGCCAATATTTGGTATTACCAGACATTTTAATTTTTGCTAATCTGGTGGGTGTTTAATGGTATCTCCTTATGATTTTAATTTGCATTTCTCTGATTATTTAATGAGGTTGGGCATCTTTTATGTAGTTAATAGGCATTCTTTTGCTCATTTTTTTAGTGGGTTGTCTGTCTCCTAATTATTTTGTAGGAATTCTTTGTGCATTCTGGGTTACCTTTTGACAGGTATATGTGTTGCAAATATCTTTTCCCATTCTTGGCTTGTCTTTTTATGGTATCTTTTGGTGACAGAAGTTCACATTTGACTATTTGATCACTTTTCAACCTACCCTTATCAAAGTTCTGGCCTGGACCGCGTTTCCTTCAACTTACTTAGGACCCTTCTGAGTTCTCTTTAGTTCTACAGATTTACTTTATTCTTTGTAGTTTTCTTGTTAGAATTTGCTAAACAACTGTAGCAAATGTACCCAAAAGTGTAATTCTCAAAAACAATAAAAGTGTATTTTTACTCCTTTTCTTTTTAAAAAATAATTTTACTCTTAAGTTCTAGGTGAGGCGTTTCAGGTCAATAGGAGCTCTGATCCTCAGAGACTGAGACTGGTGATGACTTTGCTATCTTCATCCCGTAACTTCAAAGGTTGCTCTCTATTCCAGCCCTCAGTAAGCGGGAACACACCTGAAGGAACACATGTGGGAGGTTTACAGGTCAGATCTGCAAGTAGCTTCTATGGTTCCAGAGTGCTGGCAGTAAAGGAGGTGGGAGCAGTAGTTAAATCCTGTGTATCTCCTGAGGGCAGAGCTGACAATATTTGATGATGGAGAATGAGAGAATGGAAGAGGCATCAAGAATTTTGCTTGACTGAGCAACTGGAAGGACGAACTTGCAATTTTATGAGATGGTGACTGCAGAAGTAGTAGATTTGAGGGACAGGAGATTGGGGGGATCAGCAATTTGGTTTTGGACATAGTAGGTTTGAGATCCTATTGATGTCAACCAAAAATGTTGAGTAGACAGTTGAATATTTCCTTTTTTGTGTGTGAGGAAGATTGGCCCTGAGCTAACATCTGTGCCAGTCTGCCTGTATTTTATGTGAGATGCCACCACAGCTTGGCCTGACAAGTGATCCTAGGTCCCTGACTGGTCGTCTGCACCTGGGATCCAAACCTGTGAACCCCAGGCCTCCGAAGCGGAGCTCACAAACTTAACCACTATGCCACCGACTGGCCCCAACAGTTGAATATTTAATTCTGGATTCAGGGGAATGTTTCAGGCTAGAGATTCAAATTTTGGAATTGAGAGCAAGAAGCTGGTATTTAAAGCCATGAGCCTGGTTGAGATCACCTAGGAAGGGAGCATAGATAGAGAAGAGAAGTGGTCTGAGGATGGAGCCCTGGGCTGCTTGAAATGTAGATTTCAGAGAAATAGAGGAGCCAGGAACGGAGACTAAGAAGGAGCAGTCAGTGACGGGGAGACAAATTAGGAGAAGCTAGATGAAGAAAGTCTTTCAAGGACCAGAGAGTGATCATCTGGGTCAAATGTAGTTCTTAGGTCAAGGAAGATGAGGACTGAAAAGTGACTGTTGTTTGTGGCCCAGGAACTGTCAGTGACTGTGATGAATAGGTTCTGTGGAGTGACAGATTATATGAAGTTAGCACATTTTTCCACTCCTGTTCTCCTGAAGTTCACCATACCTACCTCCATTAATAACAGATATGTATAAATGTGTGTGTGTGAGCATGTGCATGTGTGTATGTTTAGTATCAAAATTCTCTCACCTCAGCCACCCATGATTCTGCTGTGTCTCCCAGGGTCTACCAGTCCCCTTAAGGTCATCTTTTCCATTATAGCCTGGGAAGAATCAACTTTGAACCTCTTTGATTTCCAAGGCTGGTGTTAAAACCCAACGAAAGACAAAATGAGAAGTATTTGGGAAGTCCAAGTTCTATAGTAATGCCCTACATTAATAGTTACTAATACAACTAATGCCTATGGTGTGTTGGGAGCCCACTGTGTGTCAGTGCCATGTCAAGCATTTTAGATGCACTAACTCTGATCTCACAATAACCCCATGAGTTGGATATTATCCCAAGTTTGTAGACAGTTATTAACACACCAAGAATCACATGGGAGAAGTGGCTGAGCCATTATGAGTTGTGTTTCTATCATATGTGATTTTCTTCTGAAATTTCATAGTCCTGCTGTTATTTTTGTTTCTGCAGAAAGGGCCAAATAAAACACCTGTATCTTCCATCTGCCTGACCAGCTTGGTGACCATGGCCTTTGTCCTTGTGGGTCAGGTGAATGTGCTGGCCCCCATCGTCACCATCAACTTCATGCTGACATACATCGCGGTGGACTACTCTTACTTCTCCCTGTCCATGGGTCCCTGCAGCCTCCCCCAGGTGCCTGAGTCAGGGCACAGGGAGGGCACGGAAGCTCTCCACTGCTCTGAGCATCTGCTGTTGGCGAAGGCTCCCAGCTATGGCTCTGAGAGCACTGCCCAAAGCCTCTCTGAGGGCACTCTGCTAGAATTCACCAAAGACATGGACCAGCTCCTCCAGCTAACAAGGAAGCTTGAGAGTAGCCAGCCCAGGCAAGGAGAGAGTGATGTGACGCTGGAGAGTCAGAAGGGGAAACGCAAGAAGGCCACCAAGCAAACCCTACAAGATAGCTTCCTCTTGGACCTCAAGTGCCCTGCTTCCTTCCCTACTGAGGGCTCTGATGGATTGCCCACTGCCTCCTGGCAGGGACAGGAGTCCTCCTGGAACAAGCAGAGTACCGGAAGTGAAGGGGATTGGCCTGGGGGAGCCTGTGGAGAACAACTTGTCCCTGAGCCAAGTAGCCTGCTTAGGCCAAGTGGAGAAGGTGAGTGCTTCGGAATCACACGGGGGCCTCCTAATTTGGGGTGACTACTGGTTACCTCACCTACCCAGTTATCACAATCCTCTTTCAAGTCCTTAGCTGGTTCACTTTCTGGCTGGGTTTAAAATCCTTGTTAATTTTGATATTTATTTTGAAAAGTTATATTTAGATATCAGCTGAATACGTAATTTGACTCTGTTATAGATAGTTGATTTTAAACAGAAATTTCTAACTACTCCTGTATGTTAGAGCTGAGAGCCACGGCTAATAATTGAATATTAATTTCATTTTGCTCAAAAATTAGCAGAGGTATAATGCCAACATGAATGACACCAGTTTCTCCTTTCAAGAGAAGTGGAAAAATGTTGTGGCAAACTGCCTGGCAAGGATTCAGTATGTTTTATCTGTGGAAGATGAATGTCCCAAACCAGGCAAGAGGGGATGGAGAGAAGGTGGCCAAAGGAGCATAGCTTTTCCTTGCTTTCTCAAATCTACAAAAAGAGACACAGAGAGACACTCTCAAAGAGAGGCTTGCAGAGCCTGAGAAATTCTGCGAGAAAGAGAAAACTCAGAATTTTTGAGACTTCCATATTCCAGGTGTTTTACCTACGTTATTTCATGTAATATAATAGATATTAGCCTTTTCCATCTTACGAATGAAGACCCTGAGGCCCAGTGGGGTCAGAGAGAAGTCTCAGAGCCAATGCTTTACACAGCTGGACATCGCAGCCAGGTCTGCCTGTATGTGAAACCCAGTACTTTCCTCTATTACCGTGCCCCTTGAGATCTGTACCGACAAGTGTGGGCAAAGAGGAGGAGACTGAGGGACATAGAAGGAGATGTCTAAAAACAAATGCTTTAGGTTCTCCCACACACCTGCTCTTGCTTCTTTGCTTCCAAATTGTTGGAAAGTTTTTAATGGTGGGGGCATTATTAAAATTTTAAAAATTATTTTATTTTTATCAAAGTAATAAGTGTACAGTTTAATAAGCCAAGTGGAATTAAAAGTCACATAATCAGAAATAGTAGTCCCCGCTCTTCTGTACTGTCCTTTTTCCCCTTCTCCACCTGCTAGTCCCACTCCCAGAAAATCCCACTTTCAACCAAAAAGTTTCTTTTTCTGTTAACCTTCATGTTACTAAATAATGTATTTGTATTGCTACTTCTTGATATGTCAGTTTCAGATATCACCTTTGGACTTTCTATTATGGTAAATGAAGATGTAACTCATTTATACCACCCTGACTTCTTATGCATTGTCAGCAGTGTAGTTCTATCATAGTTTTTTGCTTAGAAGCAAGTATTCATATTATTGTGATTAAGTAAATATTGCTTAACTCTGCACCATATATTATACTGTGATTACATTTGGTTTTTGTCCAACTTTTTCTGTTTCCTAGAGTTAATAATTGCCTTGGTTTTTTATTTGCTTGGTTTTCTGTCATCATTTTCCTCTAAATGCTCTGGCAGATGTGTCAAACACCTGTCAATGTTCTTTTCTAAATACTCGAATCCTTCAGACATCTATCATATCCATTTCTTTTTTTCCCTCTGTCCTGTGGCTCTCATCATATTCCACTCTAGACTCTGTTCTGTTGGCCTGCTACAAAGCTGTCATCTTGGAATTCCTCCCTTTATCACACTTCTGTGTCAAATTCAGGGAACAAGAGATTTCTTGGATACAGTATTATAGTAGAATTTTGTCCTTTTTTTTTTTTTTTTTTTTTTTGCTTACCCAGCGTTGAATGACCTCCCTATGTTTAAAGAATTTCCAATGTTATGAGTCCTGGTGGGAGGCAAGCAAACCTCTTACTCTCAAAGCTGAAAAGGTCAGATACGCAGTTTCCCAGCCTCTTCTGCAGCCAGAGTTCAGGCAGGAGACCAAGGCTCTGCTAATCAGAGGAACCCTCCTTATACCTGGAACTGGGGACTGGGAACCTGAAGGAATGGGAACTTTGAGGAGTTCTCTGGAAGCATCATGGTAGCTGCAGGGCGACTACATTCCTGCCTCCAGTGTCCAGGGCTTTCAGGGTCAGTGGGCTGGCTGCAGTGTCTACACCTTGGTGCTTACAGCATTGGTGTCCCCACTAGACTGCTCTGACATATAATTTTGAGTGTTGTCCCTGGCTGCATACCCCTGGACTTGATCCACTAGGCTTTCCAGCTATTCTTGCAGGGGAGGCTGGGAAATATCTTTTTAGCTGGTCATATTGCTGCTTCAACTGAAATTGTGTGTGTGTGTGTTTTCCTGAGGAAGAAGGGGACGTTGGGTAGCAACTATCACTCTGTGCCACAATTATCCTGTTTTTAATTTCCAAGGGCTCTTGTAACCTGATTTGTCGTTATCCTTTTTTTTTTTATTTGAACATCATCTCATTCTTGTTTCATGAGTACAGTGCCCTATCTTATCTCTCTGGTAACATCACTGATTCTCCCTTTAAAGTCTTTTTCTGCTCCTTTTACTGTCCTGTGTTCTCTGAGTTCTTTTCCCTTTGGCTTGGTCTTGCTCTCTCTTTTATATTGGAGCCTTTACTAAAATGTCTGTTGGTCTTTTGATTTCTTTTCTTACTTAGAAGTGAAGTACTACAAAGCTATTTAGAAGACCTGCACACCGGGCAGGGCTTGTTGAGGGGGGACACCTCACTGTCAAATGATTAGGGAGTAAGCTCACTTTTTCATGAGAGGACCCCACATGTGACTATCTAGAGGTTTTTCTGGGGGTTTTCAGTTCCTCCAGAGAAGAGTCCTTTAATCTCTTACCCGGGGGTCACCCTGATGGCTGCTTGCGTTCAGGGAGCTGAATGAGATAAGGGAGTTGGGGGCATCCACTGTTTAGGATATAGACTTTCATTTAATTCTCTGGTTTCCAGCTCTGTTCCCCTGCTCTTACTGTGCCTGGTGTCCCAAGTCCACGCACTCTCTGGTTTGATTTCTTCACAGGAAACTCCCCTTGGAGAGGGAGTGTGGCAAAGGAGGAGTTGTTACCTGCCTGCATGGGCAGAGGAAAGGGTCTTGGTGTCTAACTTTTTCGTATGCAACCAATCCCTTGCACCCTACCACTTCCCAGGGGCATACTACTTCCTGGTCCTGAACGTTGCTGGGGTCTACGGGGGTGTATTGGGCTTCTCCCTGCCAGCACCCTCTCTGTATGCCCTAGACTTCATCCTCCTCTGCTCTGCTTGGTCTGTTACCGCTCCTCTGTCACCTCTCCATCTTCCAAGACTTGTTTTTATCCCTTCTCTCATTCTCCTCGTGTTTGTGGGTTTATGCCTGTTTAATTCTTTTTCTGTCTTCTCAGTGGGTTTTCAGGAGAGATGAGTGGTCAGTTTGCAATGTTTAATCAATGAAGTGGTCGCTACTGAGTTGCCCAATCTTAGAAATTGACCTCTCCCTCTCCTCCATCCTTACTGCCCTTACCTTGGTGCAGACCCTCGTGATCTAGCACCCAGACTCTTGTGAAGTCTCCAACCTGGACTCCTGCCTCCAGATTCTTTCACATTCTTTTCCTCCTTCTCATTGTCCACTGAGTGATCCTCTAAAATAAAACTTTCATCATGTCTCTCTTACTTACAAACCTTAGCTGGACTCTAATACCTTCCGTTTAAAATCCAAGATCTTCAGTGTGATTTGCAAGGTCCTTTCCAATCCTGCCCTGACCTACCTTGCTGGCCCATGCACTGTGTGTCCCAGCTACACCCAGAAGCGCGCTCTAAGCACATCATGTTCTTTATTCCCTCCTGCCTTTGCGTACGCTGTTCTGCCTTCTCAAATTGCTTCACCTCCCCCTTCTCCATCTGGAAAAGTCCGATTTATGATTTATGATACATCTGACTTTTCAGACCATTTTCACCTCCCTCTTAGAAGGAGTCCCTGATTTCCTTTCCTGTGCAAGCATAACACTTAACTCACATGAATGTGTAGATAATTATCACATTGTTTTACACATTTAGATCACATTTGTTTACACATGTGTCTTCAGGCCTACTTGTCTGCCTGTCTTAAAGAAAAGAAGTTTTAGTTTCATTCCTTTGCCCCTAGACTGTGAGCTTCCTGTAGCCACAAACCATGTCTTTCTACCTTGTATTCATCACAATACTCCCACACAGTATGTGACACACGACAAACAGAGGCTACTTAAATGGAGGAACAATTGAAGAAATATTGGCTAAAAGATCAAATCATCGATCAGTAAAGTAGAATAGAAAGAGTTAAACTATTCTAAGAACCTAATCTTTGACAAACCAGGTGCCATAAAATAATGAGAACCAAAGCACTATTGAATAAATATTGTTGAGAGCATATGGACCAAAAAAATTAAATTGGGGCTGTATTTTATACCTTATATAGCCACAGATTCATTATTTATAACAGCTGTGCAAGAGAGATATTTCTGACTGTTGAAGGCATCATCAAAGACAAAAAGGAGCTGATTAAATAGAAATAAAAAACATTTGCACAACACTGTGTCACAGAAGGAAATAATTATTCTGACAAACACAACTGATAAAAGCATACCTTCCAAAGCTTATTATTTTTAAAAACAGGAAGGTCAAAATCCAGATTCCACTAAAGAAAGGTCAGAAGAGATGAATATGCAATTTAGATTTGAGAAATCAATGCCCAGACTCATTCATTGTTCATTCAACAAACTAACTTTTACTGTTAAGTGTTAAATATTGTTAGTAGCTAAATATAGCTAGTGTTTATCGAGTATGTCCCATGTTCCTAGCACTGAGATGAGCACTTTAACATGGATTATCTCATGTAAGCTCAGTTAGGCTTTGTTATTATCTTTGTACAGAGGCTTAGAGAAATTAAACACTTGCTTAGGATACGAGACAATCAGAATTCAAACCCAGGTCCATCTCACTTTAGAACCTGTTCTCTTAATCACTACACAAAGTGTATGCTGCTTGCTGTCAGCATATGTTGTGAACTAGGCCATGGTATTAATTAAATGAACACAAATTAAACCATCTTTAGGATATCATTGCTTATTTATTAAGCTGTCAAAAATTTAAATAAAATATAGCAGATATGTGGTAATCAGGTATATGCATACATTGCTGGAAACAGTGTCAATGGATTCATTCCTTCTGGATCAGTCAATTAAAGTTTCTCGACATTTTTGGTCATTATTTCTTCGAATATTTTTTCTTCCCCTTTCTTTCTCTGCCAACCCTGTGGGACTCTCATTACACATTAGTTGATACACTTGACATTGTCCCCCAGGTCTCTGAGACTCATTTCCTTTCTCTTCTACCTTTCCCCCTCTGTTCTTCAGTTTGGATAATTTCTATTGATCTATCTTCAAGTTCACTGATTTTTTTCTTCCACCATCTCAAATCTGCTGTTGAGGCCACCTAGTAAATGTTTTATTTCTGTTACTGTGCTTTTTATCTGCAGAATTTTCATTTGGATCTTCTTTTATGGTTTATATTTCTCTATTGATATTCCCTATCCTGAAAGTCATTGTCTTCAGATTTTCCTTAAGTCGCTGACATTGTATTTTTACTTAATTCTTTGTTTGTATTTATTATACGAGGTGCTTTGAAGTTTTTGTTTGCTGTACCCAACATATGGGCCCACTCAGAGTCAATTTCTTTGATTTCTTTTTTTCCTGGGCATGGGTCACAGTTTCCTGTTTCTTTGCATGTCTTGTAATTTTTGGTTGAAAACTGGACAATTAAGATAATATGTTGTGGCAACTCCTGATTCTGATGTGTGTTTCTGAGTTCTTGTTTGTTTGTTTTAGTAAATTGCCTGGATTTGAACTGTGGAATCTGTCTTCCCTGTGGTGTGTGGCTTCTGATGTCTTTACTCAGTTTTTTATTCTTATTTTAATTTTTAGCCTGGCCTCCCAGGGGTTTGCCCCTGTGTCTGCATGGCCCATAAGCCTTCCACTTTCTGCCAGTGGATCTGTGTGTGGGTTGGGAAGCAAAGTCAAAGATGCAGCCGGTTCTCCAGTCTCTCCTGGCTTTTACTTTTTTCCAGTTTCTCTTGGGTCTCCCCAGGCATAGGCATAGTTTTCCAGTTGGCCAGGAAAATGTGGGGAGCCTTAGTCCCTCTGTGGCTTTCTCCTTTCTAGAATCTTCCCTTTAAATTTCTGGCTGGTCCACTGCTCACCCTAGCTATGTCTACAACCTCAGGCTAACAAAGGTGAGGATTTTCCCCCTTCAATTTTCTACTCTCTCACCACATTTAGCTTATAAAGGCACAGGTTTTTTTCCCCCTGCTCCAAATCAAGTTTGCCCTCTCTGGTAGAAAAATTGCTGGTTTCTGACCAGCTCCATGCTGGTAAGAACTGGGGTGGGGATGGGAGCAGCCCAGACAAGAAGGCCACAGACTCTCACTATTCTTACCCTCAGCTCCAGCAGTTTTTGAAAAATAAACACTTCTCAACTCGTCTCCATTTGGTAAGTTTCTAGAGCCCTGAGTGACTGTTTTTGAGGATTTTGTCGAGTTGTTTACTTATTTCTTGTAGAAAGGATTCACCGACCTCTTCACATTGCCATAGCTGAAAGTCTCTCTAGTTCATTTTTTCTGGAGAATGATCTTTCAAGATGTAGCAAGAAATATAAAACTGTTTAATTGCCCTGACTTAGTAAATCTATTTGGAGGAACTGTCTATCAAGGAAACAACCCAAAACCAAACAACAAACCATAAAACGTGTACAAGATTGTCACAGCTGCATTGTTTGTGCTAATGACAAATTAGAAATAACTTAAATGTGTACCATTTGGAAAGTGGTTAAGCAAATTGTAGTATTAACATCATAAAATACTACCTAGACTTGAAGCATGATCTCGTGTGGACTGAATCGATGCACATTCCTGGTTCGTACATTCTAATTAGAACTATGTTTATTTAGTCTGATAACGATATGGTATGCATTTTCAGAGATGATTTAATATTTATTTTAAGTAAGTTCTATATTTTCTAATTTCTAGATTTTAAAAGGCAATTTAAGATTATGCATTATGTTTATTATATTTGATATTTTTAACATGTCAGATGCATGGCTTTATTTCCCTGTTTGTTTTGTGACTGAGGCTTGGTAAAGCTGCCTTCCTGGTTATTACTCTGGCATTCCTAACATGAGGAACTGTCCCCTTTCACCACCAGTCTGTAAGACTTGCTTCTCCCAGTGAAATCCTAGATAAGAGAAAAAAAGTCTTAGCCACTTAGGAAGGATTTTGGAACCAGAATTCCAAATCCAGAATTCTATTTGGAATTCAGAATTTTGACCAGTTGTCTGTATTGTCATACCTATTCAAAGTCATCGAGCATCCTTTCGTGAGTTCTCCCTTACATCTCGTGTATGAAACTGCATTGTGCCTGCCTGGAGGACCCACCCTTCCTACTACTTCCCCCTGAGTTCCTCAGAAAACACCCACACGCACACAATTCCCTTAGGTACAGTGTAATTGAGGTTGTACAAGGTCAAGATCAAGTGTGAAAGGGTGAGCTTAACGTGACAAATCTCAAAGAGGTAAAAATCTAAGTCCTTAACCAATAGTATTCCTTAATTACAAGGAGGGCAACTGTATTTCACTAAGCCTATGATTTAAAAAATGAATCATGCATTGGGCTTGTTAAAATTACACATTTAATTAATGGCAATCATAACAGTATTCCTTCTTTTAAAAAAAAGTAATAGCGCCATCAATTCAAGTCAATCATAAACATTGGCAGAGTTTATTTTAATCCACAATTCATAAGGAGAGCTTTATCGAGTACTTCCTATACACAAACTTATAAATGCCTAGATTTGGCATTTAGAGATATAAAAGATAGTCCTGGCCCTCTTTACGTATGGAGGTATGAAAGAGCACATGATGAAGGCACATATATGTTGAGAGGGTGAAGACTTCTCGGGGGCTAGGAGACTTTGTTCATACATTTAGTCACAGGTATGGAACATTTACTGCATTCCAGGCACTGTTCTAGGTGCTGGGGGAACATGCTGAATAGATGTGGACGGTCTCTGCTGTCACTGAGCTTGCATTCTAGTAGGGGAAGACACATAATAAACAAGCAAACAAATGTATACTGTAATGTCAGTAAGTGATAAGCACAATGAAGACAGAGTGGGTAATGGGATAGAGAGAGACAGGGGAGTGGCTGCTATTTCAGATAGGTTTGGCAGAAAAGATACCTCTGAGAAGGGGCTATTTTAGTGGAGAACTGAGTTGGATAAAGTAGTGAGCTATGCAGACATGTCAGGGGAGAGTTCCAGGCAGAGGCAATGGCGTGTATAGAGGTGCACGTGGGAAATGGGCTGGCAAATTGCAAGAACAGCAGAAGTGCAGCCGAGAGTGGAGAGGAGTGGGCCCGAGGAGAGAGGCAGGAGATGAGTACAATGAGGAGAGTGGAGGCCAGTGCTGTGTAGGGCCATCCAGGCCACATGAATGTGATAGGGGGGCATGGAAGATTCTAGCTTGGTGCTGCAATGATCAGATTCAGTCTTTAAGAAGATCACTGGATTTGTGAGGAATGGGTTGTATAGAAGCAAGAAAGGGAACTGAGGCCAGTTTGGAGGTATATTAATTAGGGTACATGCAACTGCTATAACAAATAATCAAAAATGTAGTGGTTCGAACACAATAGAAATTTATTTCTTACTTGAACTAAGAGTCTAGGAAGGGTGTTCCAAATCAGTGGGAGGCTCTCCTCCATGCATTGATTCATGGATCCAGGCACCTTCCATTGTTATGACTTCTCTATGCCCTAGGACCTTGCCGTGTGCAAAGTCAAGAGTGAGCTACCATTCTCAGAGTTCAGGCACAGAGAAGAGGCACACCTACTCTCTCAAAGACTTTGGTGCAGAAGTGGCACTCACCACTTCTGTTCACCTTCCATTGGCAAGGACTTAGTCACTTGGCTACACGTAGCTGCAAGAGATCCTGGGAAGTGTACTCCAGCTCTGGTCTCTGCTACAGGAGCACACTGTAGTAAATCAGATGAAAGATGAAAGCGACTTGAACTAGGATGGGAACAGTGGAGGTGGTAAGGAGTGGTCATATTCAGAATATATTTTGATGGTAGAATCAACAGGATTTACTGATGAAATAGATGTAAGTATGAGAAAGAGCGGAGTCAAAGATGAATTTTAGATATTTGAGTGAATGGTGGGGTGGTGTCATTTACTCAGATGAAAATATTGGGGAGAATGGATTTTGGCTTTAGCTATGTTAAGATTTGAGGTGCTTGTTAACCATCTAAAGGGAGATATTGAGAAGACAACTAGATATTCAAAACTTCAGTTCAAGGGAGATATGTACTTGGGATCATCAGTGTATGGATAGTATTTAAAGCTGTGGGACTAGATGAGACCTCCTAGGAGGGAGTACATATGGAAAAAAAAAAGAGTGCTGAGGACTGAATGCTGGGATACTCCAATATTTTGGGGTTAGAAGGAGGAGGCAAGCCAGCAAAAGGAACTGAGAAGAAGTGGCCAGTAAAATAGGAGGAAAATCAGGAGAGTGAGGCATCCTAGGAACCAGGAGAAGAAAATGTTTCAATAAGAAGGAAGGAAGTAATCATATGTATCAGGTGCTAACTGTAAGGTCAAGTAGGATGGGAACTGGGAGTTGACCATTGAATTTGAAAAGATACAAGTTATTGGCAACCTTAGAAAGAGTAGTTTTAGTGGAATGGTATATACAATCTTATAAGTGGGTTGAGGAAATAATGGGAGGTAGAGACCACAGGCAATTCTTTTCAGGAATTTTTCTAAAAGAGAGACAAACAAATAGGGCAGAAAACTAGGGGATGACAAGAAGTTATTTATTTAGATGGGAGAAATTACAGTGTAGTTGTATTTGATAGGGCTGATTCAGTAGAGGATGGAAAAATTGATGATGCAAAAGCAAAGTTTTTGAGTGGGACACAGGTAGAGGGATGGGCCTTCAGTAGGAGCTGGGGCTGTTCATCCACTGTAAAAGGAGGGAAGGCAGGAGAGGGTACAGATGCAAGTTGTAGATTTGGTGTAGATGTAGCTTGGTAGATTTGGTGATGAAAGGATAAGAAAGCTGTCTTTTGAGAGGAGATGTAGATTTGTTACATCGGGGAGAAAGAGAATGAGTTGACTAGGTATAAGATCACCGAGGAGCGCTGAAGTGTGGAAGAGGATGATATGTGCAAGGGAGCACAGATAGTCTTGGACCATGGAATCTAAGCTAGCTAAGAGGTAAAAGGGAGTGAAAACAGGAAGTAGGTGATGGAAAGCAAAAACACACTAGGGCGAGTTGACTGAAGGTCTCTCTGTGGACTATGAATAGTTGCAGTGGGGGAGAGCAGAGCAAATGAGAAAAAAAAGGAGGTGTTGGGCTGAGAGGAAATTAGAATCATGATTTCGGAGGTGGAAGATTACTGGTAAAGACAAGCCTCAAGTGTAGCCAAGGGAGTTAATGGTTGAGGTGAGTTGTCTTTTAGGCTGAGTTACAAAATTAGAGAAGAGGAGCTAATAGGTATTTGCTCGTAAAAATAGAAGAGGTAAATTTGTAACCAAGGATTTGGCTCATTTTTCTTTTAGATTTCTTCTTGAAGTCCAGGTTCCAGGAACAAGATGTCCAAGGGAGACCGACTTCTTTCTACACTCGCATGTGCAACCCCTGGGTCTCCCTGTTGGGGGTGAGTGACTTCATTTTGATCTCAGTTGTCCTTGAGGCATAATTCAGGTGTGTGATCTCTGGGTGGAGGGGTGGGGGTTGGGGGGGAGGAAAGAGTCTTAATTAGGAGCAAGGTGATTTAATTGACTATTATATTAGAATTTAGATGAGACTACATATGGCAAGATTACATTTAATGAACCAGTTATTTTAATCAATGATTTACTTTTAAAATAATCATTTGTGATAACCTCTGGGTCACCAGATTTCTGGGTACACCAAATTAGCGTAATTTCACTCTAATTTTTTTCTTATAGGGAGAAGTGGGACAAGGAGGTAGGATAGAATGTCTATTTATTGATAGTTTTGGCTAGAGAGTGCTTTCAGGAGTGTGTCTTCTCAAAAGCCTGCTTCAGTGTGGTTTTTTGAATTGTGAGTGAACTTCGGTTACTCAGACTTTTATGGTGATCAGAGGTGGATGAGAGGGACTCTGATTCCTTAAGGCCCCCCCTTTGTGGCTTGCTTACTGTGGGACACACCATCGGGTGACTTGCCCTTCCTGCTCTGTTTCCACAGGCAGTTGGGTCCCTTCTCATCATGTTTGTGATCCAGTGGGTCTATACCCTGGTTAACATGGGTGTTGCTGCCATTGTGTATTTCTACATTGGTCGGACCAGTCCAGGGCTTCATCTGGGTAAGCAGCCGAGCCATTCTGCCACCACCTCCCTTCTTCTCCTTTAGCATTCATTGAAAAAAATGTGTCGTGAACGCCTATCAAATGCCAACGCGCTGACTCAGATGTGAATCCCATTTCAAGTAGCTTACAGTCTAGGAGGAAAAATATGATGCACATAAATGACAACAAATAAAAGATAACAACTTACTATGAGGTTTATAAGACATGGGGAAGTAAAATGGGTGGTAACAATAGCGCAGGGGCCGGGAGGGAAGAAATGGAAATAGGCTGTTGTGAGTTTCTGATACTGTATGTGAAGTACTATATATCACGTAAAGGTAGACTGGGATAAGTTAAAAATTGTTTTGCTGAGTGAAAGAAACCAGACGAAAAGAGTTCATAGTGTATTATTTCATACGTATATGTAATAATTGAAAATGCAAACTAATCTATCATGACAGCAGATCAGTGGTTGCGCTTGGATGGGAGGCAGGCGTGTGGATGCCTGGGGGGGGAGATCTTATGAAGTGGCTTGAGGGAACTTTTGGAGATGATGGATATGTTCATTATCTTGCTTGTCGTGATGGTTTCACAGTGTATACCTGTGTCAACACTTACCAAACTGTACACTTTAAATGCATGCAGTTTGGTCTAAAAATATACCCTGGATTTGTTTTAATCAGCTATGGTAAGACATACACACACAAAATGGTTCTCATGAAGGGAGAAATTTATACTCACAGATCTCTAGAAACAGGAGGCACAGCATGCCGTGCAGGACCACATGGGGAAGGACGAGAGTTGGTCAGGAGGCAGAGGAGGAAGAGGGGAGAACGGGGCCCCGAACCTTTATTGGGGTTTTAATGGGAAGGAATGGGTGAGAGAGGGCAGGTAATTGAGCAAGCTTAGAATTGGATAGTTTGAACAATTTTGCCAGGCTCTGCACTATAGGGGTGGTCTCTAGTTGTTGGGTGCCCGGCCCTGGAGCAATTTAGGCAGGGGAGGATTGGCGTGGTGTGCTAGAGTTTGATAAAGGAGGTGGTCGGGGGCGTGGGCTCTGGACTGGCTGGTGCTCACAGGGGAGTTATTTGCTATCTCTAGGAAGTACCACCTCCAGAATCAAGGCCCCAAATGCTAGAGCATCAAGAATACAGAAAGTAAGAAAATATAGTCAGTACTCTGTTATTGCATGTCAGTTATTCCTCAGTAATAAAGGTCTTTAAAAAATACATTTGAGGGGCCAGCCCAATGGCATAGCAGTTAAGTTCACACGCTACACTTTGGCAGCCTGAGGCTCCCAGGTGTGGACCCACACACCACTTATCAAGTCATACTGTGGCAGGCGTCCCACATATAAAATAGAGTAAGATGGGCACAGATGTTAGCTCAGGGCTAATCTTCCTAAGAAAAAAAAAAATACATTTGAGAGCCAGCCCCAGTGGCCTAGCAGTTAAGTTCAATACACTCTGCTTAGGCAGCCAAGGTTCGGTTCCTGGGTGCAGACCTACACTGCTCTGTTAGTGGCCATGCTGTGCTGGCAGCCTACATATTAAAAAATAGAGGAAGATTGGCACGGATGTTAGCTCAGGGTGAATCTTACTCAGCAAAATAACAACAATAACAACAAAAAACATTTTGAGAGCCCTTTTCAACAAAATTCTACGATGCCCCAACTTAAAATGAAGCAATTGGTTTCAAGTCCTAAGTAAATCAGATGAACCCTAAAAATCTAGGCAAACTGAAAATAAAGTCTTCAGAATTAGAATACTCTGATGTGTATTTTTGAAAGAAATGCACTTTAAACACTTTAAATCACACGTACATTAAAAATAATGCTTTAGGGGGCTGGCCCAGTGGTACAGTGGTTAAGTTCGCACGTTCTGCTTCTCGGCGGCCTGGGGTTCATCAGTTCTGATCCCGGGTGCAGACATGGCACCATTTGGCAAGCCATGCTGTGGTAGGCGTCCCACATATAAAGTAGAGGAAGATGGGCATGGATGTTAGCTCAGGGCCAGTCTTCCTCAGCCAAAAGAGGAGGATTGGCAGCAGATGTTAGCTCAGGCTGATATTTCTCAAAATAAATAATGCGTTAGAAAAAGTCATGCTAAGAAGAGGTCCTCGTGTCAACTAATTTGTGTGTGCATGTGTGAGGAAGATTGGCCCTGAACTAACATCTGTGCCAGTCTTCCTCTATTTTGTTTGTGGGATGTCACCACAGCATGGCTGATGAGCCATGTGTAGGTCTGCACCCAGGATCTGAACCCTGGAACCCTGGGCCACCAAGGGTTCACGGAGTGTGTGAACTTAAGCACTACACCACCAGGCCGGCTCCCCATATCAGCTAATTAATGGATAGAATATATTTTAATTAACATAATGATTACATCACTAATCACTGATGTAATCTGAATTTCTTAGGAGTTAGTTTGATGTTAAAAAATTTTAGTATTTCCCAGAAATCTATTCACAGAAAGTATGAAATCAAATTTCAGGCCAAACTTCATCTAAAATTTAGGTAATTTAGAATCTTTGTTGTTGTTAGTGCCTTTGAGGCGCTTCCGACTCCTAGCGACGCTGTGTCCAGCAGAGCGGAACCCTACCCCGCCTTTGTCACCATCTGCTCATCTTCCGGCATTCTATCAACCAACACTCCACTGCTATTCATAGGGTTTTCATGGCCAGTTTTCTGGACGTGTGTGGCCAGGTCCTTCTCCCTAGTCTGTCTAGTCTGAAAGCTCTGCTGAAACCTGTCCACCTTGGTGACCCCACTGACGTTTGAAATACCGGTGGCACAGCAACAGCAGCCACCACAGTGTAACAACCAAGAGACAGGTGCTGTGGTTCCCTAACCAGAATACGAACCTGCGTCACAATGGTGAGAAGGCGGACTCTTAACCGCTTGACCACCAGGGTGATTTAGAATCTAAGTGATCACAAATAAGTAGGGTCAGTTAATAAAATGTTTGTGTTTATTTTCTTCCTTTTGAGAATCTCAAAATACATTAGGAATCTCCTCTTTGTGACTGCAAGTTTTAATGCGAATCTAAAATTTATCCTTCCTTTAACCATAAGAATCCTAAGTGAGACTGAGTAAATACATGTTATCAGTTACATATGTTGACGTTAGCCAAGATTTTAACACAAACCTCTGAAAACAATGCTAACTTCCTGATCATACATTGAACATTATCTAATTAACCAATTTTCAACCCACCATTTACATATATACATATATTTGGTAGAATGAGTATGCATAATTTGGAAATGCATTTTATAAAGTTACATTTAATTCGGTTTCCTGAAGTTATATATAATTTATTGTGTGTTTTTTAAAAGCCACACCAAAAGAGATGGGTTTTTTTTAAAAAAAGTTGATAAACGCTCTTCTGATTGTGGTGTCTGTTTGGCCAGGATCAGCATAGTCTCACTTCACACTTCAGCTCTAGCCCTTCTGCATGTTGAGCGCTGGGATGCACTTAACAAGTGCCGGGTCCTGTGCGTGTTGTGCTGTGAGCGTCACGAGGATGGAAAAGACGCGTTTCCTGTCCTCGAAGCGAGTATGGTCGCGTAGGGGACTTTATAGCATGTATTTAACACATATTAGTATGAATCTAAGAAAAAATTATGATTAAAATTTTTTTTAATTCCCCAAACTGAGGTTAGCAAGTCTTCTGCTTTTTTCTCTATAGCACTATATTCAGTTTCTGCAATTTTGGAGTTTAGAAATAAATTTTTGGAAACTACATACAAGTATGAAGTCCTTAGCAGGCCACTGTCAGAGAGTGTTATAATGGATGTTGTTTGGTTAGACTGAAAAAGGAAAGAAACCCATTGGGCTAATTCTGTGTGTGTGTCAGGAGGAGTATATCCACCCTATTAAAACTGGGATTCTAAATGCGTACGTAGAGCCTTCATCAATATTTATGTATATGTCTTCCCTGCAGGATCAGCCTCCGGCTTCAGCTTTTTCAGATGGATGAGGTCTCTTCTGATCCCTTCCTGCAGGTCTGTGCCAATCTGGGGCCGGGACCGGGGCGGATGAGTGCCCCGCAGCCCTGGGAGTGCTAAGGGGTGTCCCATTCCTAGCTGGGCTTGGTGAATTGTGTGGGAAGCTGACAACTGAGAACCTCGAGGAGACTCAGACACTCCTGCTCACTGCCCTGTACCACCCAGCCCCCAGCCTCAGCAATTCAGAAGCTTCCTCTGGCCCATGTCCTCTTCGCTTCTTATCCTCAGGAATCATGAGGAGAAGCTTTATTTAGAATCTGATTGCTGGTGATAAGGGAACTACTCTCAGTGAGTTCACGGTCTAAGACACACAAGCATCACTGCATAATCGTACACAAGACTAAGGCCAAAAGGACTCCTATTCTTCCATCTCAAGTCAGAGGTAGTTGACATGACTGTATTGGCGAAACTGCAGAGGCCAAGACCAGAAAGAGAGGAGAGATCCTGGAGGATTTCTGTGGGACCTCCATGTTCAAATACACAAGGAGAGGGAAGAACACACTTTCCTGAGACACAGGAGAAGGCCTCAGAGGGAACATAAGAGTTCATGAGTGCCCTAATCTCTTTCCTCCTCCGCCACCCTTCCAGTGCCAGTCCTTCCTCCCCTTTGAAGGCCTCAGGACTCCGAGGAGTTACTTCCGTCCCCTTTCAACATCAGTGAGGAGCCAAAGCTGCAGGCTGGGAAACGCCAGGCAGAACCCAACCAAGTGTTTATTTGGTTTCATCTTGTTGGTTTGTTTTTGAAACTCTAGATGTCTGGGTTGCACTTGCCAATCTTTCCACCTCCCATGCCCACACATTGCTCATGGATTAGGAGACCCTTTCCCCTGATCCCAGATGGAAGTTCAATATATTTTTTTTCCATTTTTTTCTTATGGTAAAATACTCATAATATGAAATTTACCATCTTAACCATTTGTAAGTGTGCAGTTCAGTGGTATTAGGTACATTCATATCGTTGTGCAACTGTCACCGCCATGCACCTCCAGAACTCTTCATCTTGCAAAACAGAAACTCTATCCCCATTAAACAATAACTCCCCATTCCTCCCTCCCAAGAATCTTTTTTAAGACAGCTCTTTATAAGCACCAGTCTGTTCAAGTTGGCACAAGAAATGAAACCTTGGTGCTAGAGCCTGGGATGATGAAGACAAAGGAGCGGGTGCTATGAAAACCAACCGGGAGAGGGCTGAGGGGAGGGTGGGGGGGAGCACTCCCTGCCATCTGCTTGGAAGCTGGGCTGAAAGGCCTGTTTGGAGCTGTAGGAGGGATGGGGTCACCTTTCTGCCTCTCTTCCAGTCTGAGCCACCAGGTTGGGTGACTCAGGTCACAACACGCCTGCACTGGTCTCTTTGCTCCTACCACATAATCTTGAGGAAGAGTTGAGTTTAAGTGGAATAGATTCTGTGTAGAATTTGCCTACAGATTCTGGAGCTGCAAATGGTATGTGGTTGAGAATTTTTGGCCTTGCCTGATGTACAGGAATATTTTTAGGCATTTCTGGTTTCAAAGCCTACAAATGGCCATGGGAGATCGCTGCTCCTTATGGTGCACTTTGAATTCCTGGAATTTCACCTCGGAGGTCACTGTGGTGCTATGTAGAAAGAAGAATGTATTAGGAAGAGAATTATTCTTAGAAAAGGATAGTACTTTGGTTGAAATAGAACCCAGTCCACACTATTCATAGCTGTGTGGGCTCGTGAAGTGGGTGGTGGATGCCTCAGCTAACTCTCAACCCCAGACTTGCTGGCCTCACCTTGCTGACTCACCATGGCCGTTGACTGGTGTTTTGTGGTGGTTATTCAGGAGGGTTAAAGGACCAAGAGATGATGACTCATGTTAGAGTAGAAATTGGTAGCTGCATTTTCTATTTCGTAGTTTTGAGTTTTTTTCCACCCCCTAGCCCCAGATGCTCTTCAAAACCGAAGACAAATAATATTTTGTGTTGGGGCAATGAAATTTGGCTATGTTACTTCCTCTGTTCCACTTACGGTTCCCCAATTATGTGAAATTAAGCCTGACCCTCAGAAGGCCTTCTTTCCCGAAGTCCCAGCAACCGCCCAGGTGATAATTCTTAGGCCATTTTAGACTAGACAGTGAAGTATATTATTTCCATGAACTCGGAAGAATGCAGTGGTTTCACCTTAAAGCATTAATGAAAAAAGTGCATTCGAAAAAACACTTACGTGTTGACTGGTATGGCATTTTTGTCACTTCCTAATCTTACTTCTTGAAGATTCAATCTTTACAGAAGTTAATTTGTTTCCCAGAAAACCTCAACCTATCTAATTTAGCTATGTTCTCATCAAGCAGCTGCAAGGCCTTAGTCATGTGACCCTGAATTTCTGTAACAGGACGTTTTTCCAGAGTCAGTTGAAACTTTCTGCTTCAGTTCCACAGATTTATAACATTAGATTTCTAATGTTTCTTTCTTTTTTTTTTTTTTAAAGATTGGCACCTGAGGGGCCGGCCTGGTGACGCAGTGGTTAAGTTCACACGTTCCACTTCGGCGGCCCAGGTTCGCCGGTTGCGAACTTGGTAGCACTTGGTCTTTCCTTCTGATCATCCTTTGTGTTTCTCTCACCACAGGAGCTTGCGATGCCCCCAAGAGCAGATAATTTTGGCGCCGTCCCTAGCTAGGGTTGACATGGAGATGACTCAGCTCACCCAGGAGAATGCAGACTTTGCCACCCGGGATCGCTACCACCACTCCTCCCTTGTGAGTCGGGAGCAGCTGATGCCTGAGTATTAGAGTACTGAGCCCTCAGTACTAGGCAGCCCTAGGACCCTCTTCTCTTGGAGCTGTCGAGTGTACAGTGGACCCAAATCCCAGAACTTTTGTGGAGCTGGTTATCCCCCGTAAGAAGCTCAAAGATCTGTCCTCCCACTGCCATTTTGGGCCATGGAAATCTGCATTTGTGTCTGCAGCAACACGTGTAACCAGGGTAACGGCTGAAGAGCTCCACGTGGACACCAACAGTTGCAGGTGTGGAGAACCGGACCAGATTGCTTGTTCTGAGGGCCGCAATAAATAGTTATTTTAAATGTTATTTTATTGTTTATTTTTTGAATAAATAATATGCTCCCATGGTTCCAAATCCCAAAGTATAATCATATATATAGTGAAAAATCTCCCTCCCATTCTTATTCCCCATCTCTTCAGTTCCCATCTCCTGCCCCAGAGGTAACCACTGTCCTTATATATACTTCCAGCATCTCTTTGTGGAATGCAAGTAAATAGGAATGTGGATTATTATTACTCCCTTTTTATACACAAAAGGTAGTATATTGTACATGTGTTCTGCACTTTGCTTTTCCTCTTAGCTTGGAGGCATTTCCATATCAATACATACACAGTTTCCTCATTATTTCTCATTGTATGAGTGTGCTATAATTTATTTCATCAGTTCCACAATGATGGCATTTGGATGGTTTCCAGTCTTTTGCTATTACAATCAGTTCTGCAGTGAATAATCTTGTACATATGTCCAAGCATAAAGTTATATCTGTAGGATAAATTCCCCTAAATGGAATCGCAAGATCAAAGGGTACATGCATTTGTAAGCTATTATTGTTTAGTGCAAGTCTTTCTAATGAGAAACTTAAATATCCATGAATTACCTAGCGGTGACTCATGTTCTCAAAGCATTTGTGGTCCCCAGCTCTCTGAGCACCTTTGCAGCTGTTTTGCGGTATGAACGCCTGAGGGGACAGGACGATTTTGGTTCCTCTATGAGCTCAGTGTGACATTCATCACAAGTGGCCAGTCCTGGGGGCCATGGCAGTGGCTTCCCCCGGATAAGGTCAGCACGTGGCCCAGAGTCAGTGGTTTTACCACTGAGCCATGGGGGAAATCCTATTGGGTCAGTTCTGACCTCCGTCTTCTGTTGTGTGGATTCTCAGAAGTCAGGCTGCTGAGAACCACCTGGGAGGCTTGTTAAAAGTGCAGATTTCTACAGCTCACGCGCAGACTTTTTATTCGGTGGGTTTGGGGGAGAGTCCTGGACTTCCCATTTTTAATGAGACGAGTGCCTCAGGAGATTCGGCGTGGGAGATCCTTGGACCCCATTTTGAGGAACACTGACCTGTTGGATGGAACGGGCTTAAAGCGAATCGGGGGGTGGGACGGTCATGAGGGGCCAGTTGGCTCTTAGCGTCTCTCCTAGAAAATGAGATCTAGTTTATGATTACTCTTCACAATGAGATCTAGTTTATTAGTACTGTTTATGTACTGTTTTGGTCAAATACCAGACTTCGGAACATCATTAGAAATGACTTAAAGAAAGCAAACTGAGTGAACAATAGTCCTGTGGGAAAGAGAAACGTCGTTAAAGACGGACTGTGTTCCTGAAGGCTTGAGTTGGTGATCTCTGAGGACACTTGTTAAGAAGAAGCTGCACTAGTTTCCTGTGGCTGATGTAACAAATAACACAAACCAAGTAGTTTAGAAACAACAGAAATTTATTCTCCCACAGTTCTGGAGGCCAGAGGTCCAAAATCAGTATCACTGAGCTGAAATCAAGGTGTTAGCAGGGCCATGCTCCCCTCCAGGGGAGCTCTCTCCCTGGGGGAGAATCCCATCCTTGCCTCTTCCAGCTTGCGGTGGCTGCGGGCATTCTTTTACTTGTGGCCACATCACTCCCATCCTCAAGGCCCCTGGTCACATGGCCTTCTTTGTGTGTGAAGTCGGTCTCTGCCCCCGTCTTATAAGGATACACGTGATTGCATTTAGGGTCCCCCAGATAATCCAGGATCGTCTCCTTATCTCAAGAGCCTTGACTAATCACACCTGCAAAGGCTGTGCCAAATGAGGTAACATTCACAGGTCCCAAAGATCGGGATGTAGATACCTTGTGGGGCACCATTTTTTGGTCTACCACAGAAGCCATTGCTAATTCTGCTTTTGTGAATTCTGGATTACAAGCTAAAAAAGCAACTCCTCTGAAAAACGTGGTGCTGAGTTTGAAAACCATACCTAGCAGAAGATTCCAGTATCCAGGGTGAGAACTTCCCCAGCATGATTAATTTTATGGAAATGAGTATGAGAAGGATGGGGTATGATAAAGAATTCCACCATTCTACTTGGTCCTGGGGATCCCCAAACGAAGAGCTCCGAGTCTAGTGTGGGAGGCAGGTGCTAAATGTGCTGAGCCTTTAATTAGGTCCAAAAATCTTATATTTAACCAAAACTATTTTGTGTAATAAAAATAGTAATCAGTAAAGCAGTAATTAGGTCTTAGTCGGGGACCCCCAGAAAGCAGAAGTTTATGTGCAGCTGCTTTCCCGGGGGTGCATCCAGGAGGCAGGAATGAGAGAAAAGAGGAGTGGAGCAGGGAAGGAGGCATGTCATTGAGTTAGTGACCCCTCAGTGTCATGTACTCTGTAGCTTAATCTCGAGGGACCCTACTGAGAGACGATAGGAAAACTTGTGTCTCAAGACCCCCTTGGAGCAGGAGGAAGGGATGACAATTCATCCACTGGTTCCTGTTTCCCAGAGTCAAAGGTCAGCCATGAGGGGCGTTACCCTCCCTGCACTTGTGATTGGCACTTGCGTGAGTACCTAGTGAGCTCTGCAGCGAGCGGCTACTCTGTGGGCACAAGGCGCCATTGGGTTTGTCTGCATGAAATTGGCTGGAGCCCAGCAGAATTGGTTGCTGCAGTGGTGGCTGAGATGGAACAAGTGGCCTTGGCCCCAGAGATGGGTGGGGCAGAGAGGCTCTGAAGTGGTGTCATAGAGGTGTCATATACAACCCATATATTGACAAAGGCCAGTAGTAAGTACAGGTTGTCAGAAAGATGAGACACAGATATCACTAGATCATTTAGATAGAGTTTACTTATCTAAAGGATGCTCAAAAATGTCAGCACAGTCAGGATATATGGCAGTGAGGCTAGCAACCTTTGCTAAAATGGACTGAGGGGCAGATTCCTGGCCTAAAGGTTTTACCAAGGAGTGCACAGTGGTAGGTGAGAATGTCTGAATGATTTAGAATCGTATCAGACCTTCTGGGACCATGAATGTCCCCCTTCGGGCCATGCTATCAATTTATCCATCCAATGATCCATCCATTCACCCATCCATCTGTCTACCTACCCACTCACCCACTGACCCATCCATTCACCCACCCATTCATGGCTGGAACAACTTTACCCGTGCCTGAGACCATCTCACCTGAGCCAGGTACACCTCACCAATCTCAAAGCTTTATAATGTAAAAATATGATCACAGGCCATTCAGGCAGAAATGAACTCAGCCACCATCTTCAAACTTTTAGAGTCAGTACAGCCCAATTCTAGAGCATTCTTGAACTTGGGGCTGGTACCCAGAACAGGGGTCATTTTCTCAGATGTTTCTGAGAGTCATGCTAACAAGTCCTCCAACCTACACAAGAGGTGCATCCTGCACAAACAATTATAAATCATTGTGGAAGTTTGAGGTTCAGGATTCCATCAGTCTCCCCTCCAGGTTTCTGACTAAGGGAGTCTATTGAAGGATGGGAAACAGTGTGCCAGTTTATGTATTACTACCTGGACAAGGGTGCAGGAGCTGCAGTGGAGAATGCAGCTGAGGTCAGAAGGTTGAAGCAAGGCCTGTAGTGTCTAACCTTCTTCCTCTTGAGTCTAAGAATCCACTTCCAAAGACCCTTGGAAGAGGAGCTGGAATCAAGAGGGGGAATGACCAGTTGGTCTCATCACCCACTAATGCGTGGGCAGAGATCATAAGGTGACCACACATTACCTTCCAACTCCAGGCCCTGCCCACCAATGAAACCTCATCCCACCTCTGACCAGTCAGATTGGCCTCCCCCTCCCATGGGGAGGAGCACATGTGGGATGACCAGGTGGGGTGGGGGCAGAAGTGTTCTCTCTTGGGTGGTAGCTCCATCCTCTCCATGGGCAGAGGAGGACAGTAAGGAGAGCTGAAGGGACCCCAGTAGCAGTAAAAGCAGTGACAGAGGCAAATGCGGGGTCTGTGGAAGGGCAGAGGAGCCCTAAGCCACTCTGACAACAGTCAGGGAAGGCTCCTTGGAGGAGGAGATATCTGACCTGCATCCAAGCACTTAGAGGACAGAGAGGAGGGGCAGGTCATTCCCTATAGAGGGGAGAGCATCATTAACAGCGTGTGGGAGCTGATGGGTAATTCAGGGTTTCAGGGGCATAGGGGTGAGGCAGCACAAGGCAAGAGAAGCACTGGAAAGGCAGGCATGGCCAGGTCCTCACTACCTGGGCCTTGTACCCCACTGTGTGTGCTACAACAATGAGGAGGGAAGGCTGAAGAATGGTAATAAAAATCCATCCTCAACAGTCTGTAAGGCTTTATCAGAAGACCCTTGTAAGAATTAGCGAGCATGATCCAGGCTCAGCAACAATCCAGCTTCAGATCTACACTTTTTCTGATGCTTGTGTTGCTGTTTCTGTTCTCCTAAGCTGGAGAGGGGAGAGAGGACAAGTGCCGGCTTCCACTCCTGGGGTCGGAGCCCGTGGGCGGCCAGGCTGAGGAACCATGAGGGCTGCAGGGCCAGGGACCAGTCATCTGACGTTCACACAGCCCCTGCCGTGTGCTGAGTAGCAGCTGTACCGGCAGCTTGTGGGTGTGGGTTGTTGGGTGGGAGAATTGTGTGGAGACAAGAACAGAACACACGGTCCTGCTGGATTACTTTCCTGTTGCTGCTGTAACAAAGCACCACAAATCTAGTGGCTTAAAGCAACACAAATGCATTGTCTTACAGGTCAAGAGGTCAGAAGTCCGAAATGGGTATCACTAAGCTCAAACCAAGGCATCAGCAGGGCTGTACTCCTGGAGGCTCTCGGGGGGAATCTGTTTCCTTGCTTTTTCCAGCTTCTAGAGGCCGCCTGCATTCCTTGGTGGTGGCCCCTTCCATCTTCCAAGCCAGCAATCAACAATCACATTTACTCCCACCTCTGCTTCTATCATCACATCTTCTCTAACTCTCCTCCCTCCCTCTCCTGCTTTTAAAAACCCATGTGATTAGATTGGGTCCACCCAGATAATCCAGCGTAATCTCCCCATCTCAAGACCCTTAATTTAATCACATCTGCAAAGTTGCTTTTGCAGGATAAGTAACTATTCATAGGTTCTGGGGATTAGGACCTGGCCATCTTTGGGGGGCGGGGATGCTGGGGGAACAGTGGAGTTGCACAGGGAAATGGCTGGAGCAGATCTGCAAAGCGTACGGCATACAGCCAAACAACACGCAGCAAACTGAATGCACATGTGCTGAGGAGACATCAAGTGAGGAAGAAATCCAGGAGACTTCTTGGAGGAAACGGGTTTTGAACCAGGTGGATCAGAGGATATGGAAAGGCTTGTGAACTAAGAGAATGAGGTAAAGGAAGACAAATGAGACAGAAGGACCAAAGCAAGTGGATGTAGGTCTTCCCTTCTTCCTACCTTTGACTTTTCAGGGGGCTCACTTGAGAGGGAGTTTGGCATGGTTACAAATTCATGCGGTAGGGAGAAGAAAATCTCTGAATCCTAACTCCCCACTTACTAGCTTGGTGACCTTGGGCAGGCTTCTTAACCTCTCTGGGCCTTGATTTCCTTCTCTGTAAAATGAGAATAATAATTCCTACCTGCCTCCAAGTGTAGTTGTGAGTACTCAATTAAATGAGACTCACATTTTTGGGGAGGAAATAAAGGTAGGAGAGGTGTCATAAAAGTGTCCTCCCACCACCCCTGCTGATTCTGTGTCACTTAGTGTGGGCAACCCAGAAAGAAAGAAAAAAATCCATGGGAACTGCAATGACTCCTGGCACCTGCCAGCCTGAAATTTCAGAGCAGAGTGGAGTTCTATGGCTTCAGCAGGCTGCTGTGTATCTGGACAGCCACAGGCAAGGTGGGACACCTTCATCGGCCCCCAGCAGGAAATCTGCGCACACCCAATCAGAGCGAGGAGAACCCACATCGTCCCCCTCTCCCCCCACCCCCCTGCCCTGGCTTTTCAGATTCGTTTGGCCACCTCCCTATTCTACTTCCTTCAGGCTTCTCCCTTCTCTTTCCTGAGCCTGGGGAATTTTTCTTAAACATTGAAAACCTACCCCTTTCTCCAGCTTTTTTGAACCGAGGCTTACTCTACAGCAAATAAGCCACTTCTTGCTATGTCTTATCCCCTCGACGTCTACATAGATGCCCGAGAGGAGAGGACCAGCTGTCGTGATCTGTAGCACAGGCTGCGGGTCATTCCACACTGTTTGCACTTCCCCACAGGCAGGGGGATGCAGAAGTCTGTACTCACCACACCCTGCTCAGCATCCCCGCATCTGGGAGATGGACCTGGGCTCCTCTGGGGAGGCTCATAAGCAGAAATGGATGCCAGTTGGTCAGTTTGAGGCAGCAAGTAGAGGAGGCATAGGCTCCTGATTCTTGACAAGGTTCTCTTCTTGGGGGGAAGGTCACATTCAAATAAAAAGCAAAGCAGATGGCAGGAAAGACCCACCAGCATCAGGGGGTCCCTAGTGTTCCTGGGCGTGCAGCCCATCTCGCGGCATTGAGGCTGGCGCCCTTCCCCTGTTCCCTGGTCTGATGGGCTAGGGATGAGTGGAGGATGGATAGCCATTGACCACTCGCCACCATTCACTGAGGTGAGGGTGGCCACAGCCTCCTTCTAAAAGAGGCAGGAGCAGTTCTTTAAATGGGAGTCACTAAAATGATGGAGAGCCTGAATCTTTTCCCTATTTTATTGTTTCTTAAAAACACACCTGTGTGTGTGCGCACATGCACGTGCACTCTCCTGACTGTTTGTGTCTGTTAGAAAAGGCATTATGTGAAAAGAAGCTGGACTCACCAAATGTGAAGACTGGCTTAAAATGGGGGCCATGTGGTCTGCGTCAGATTCACTTTGGGAAGCCCCGAGGGCAAATGGCATTTCAAAGGATTAGCAGTCATCCCCCAGCAGCCAGCAAGGGGGCTCAATGGATGCTGATCTGCCCAACGTGACATACGCCATATGTGTTAAGAGGCTGAAGACAGAGAAAACAAAACTGCTTGCAAATATGAACCCCAAAGTGAAAGTCACAAGGGCAGATGCTCCAAATGGCAGTGTCAATTTTTAATTGAGCTGCTTGTCAGATGGGTGACTCTGTGTAACTCTATGCGTTTGTATTAGTCAGGGTGGGCTTGTTGCTACAACAAACAGCTCCCAGTCTCAGTGACTTGACACTTTATAAGTTCATTTCTGGCTCATGTTCCAGTTTGACACAAGTCAGAAGCGGGTGGGGAGCTCTGCTCTGGACTGTCATTCAGAGACCTGGCTCCTTCTGTTTAGTAGCTTGAATATCTTCTAGGCCCTCAGAGTCTTCCCCTGAATTCTCAGCAACCAGCTGGCAGGAGAGGGAAGAAAGGGAGGATGCCACTGAGATTTTAGGGGCCAGGACTAAAAGAGCTCATATCACTTCCTCCGCTAGCCAGAACTAGGCAAATAGTCTGTCTCATTGAAAGACTGGCTGAGAAACGCAGGCCAGCTGTGTGCTCAGGAAGACGAGGAACCAGGTGTGGTGGGCACCTGGACAGTCTCTGCCCCTGTGCTCAGGATAAGAACGGCTGGATTGAGTTCTTTGCTGATGGCAAATGAGTCAGTCTCCTGATGTGCCCTGAGTAGGTTGGCCCCTTCCGAGCTCTGTCTTCTGTGGGAAGTTATATGGTTGATCCAATGATTTCTGCCATTCCTTAAATCATGCCTGGAATTCCATTTTCAATATTCTCTTCAGAGCCTTTGAATATTCTCGTGAATGGCATGTTTTATCCTTTGAGGGTTCATTTGATTTCTGGAAGCATCAGAAACCATTTGGAACCAAACCTGGGAATAAGGGGACCAAAGAAGCCAAATTATCTTCTTTGGGTCAAAACTGAGGTGTGACCATAAAGCAGACTGACTCATGAGGCAATTTCCAAAGATGAGATGCCAACACAACACATTTGGAGAACCGACAGTGTCATGGGAATAATTCTGTAAGACTTCTCAAGGTGCCGATATGGAGGAACAGCATTTATGTCGATAAATTGTGCATGTGCATGCGTGAGTGCATGTGTGTGTAGTGAGTGACTCTGTAGTTTTGGTTCACATGCTGTGTTTTATTCTTGATCTGCTTTGGGATTTTTTGCCCAACTGGATTGAAAGAACCTCAGTAGGAGAGGTGTATCTTCAGTTATAAATCATTCCAATTTATGGTTTTAAGTATTTTTTATGTGCTCTGTCAAGTATGCAACCCATCACACATTCAGTCACTCGCTTAGTAAATATTTATTGAAGGTCCATGTGTGCAAAGCCACTTTTTAAATTCAGAAACTGTAAAACCAGATGACAACTATTGCTTCCCCAGCAGCCTGAAGCTCGGTTTGTAGGTGCTGGGAGCAGAGTGTTGTAGGAGAAGCAGCAGGAATTGGACACAGACTTCTTGGAAGGCCAAGAAGAGAGGAAACTGGGCATGGAATAGGCTGCACTTCGATGGTTCAACCAAAGTGTTCTGAGAAGAGGGATTATCCGTAAGATTTCCTTCCAGACTGAAGGCACTGGACCAGCTCTTTTCCCGACTGATGTTTTACCTTCCTGGATAAACCCAGTGCCCTGGAACATCTTCACACCTGTTTTAGAATTACTCGTTTCACCCTAAGACACCCAACCGGAGCATATCTTTCCTCGTGAGCAGTAGAGGAAGCACGAGATAGGGGCGGCCCCTGCTCCACGGCTGCAGTTCCCGGAGAGGCTTTGGGGATTCCATTCTTCCATCATGCAGCTGCCTTCAGAGGCGACCGGGGAAAGCCTTATTCCTGAAAGTATAGCCCTCAGTTCGCCAGCATAAAAAAATCACCTGGGATGGTTGCTCAAATGCAGATTCCTGGGCTCTTCCAGACCTAGTATCTCAGATTTTCTTGGTGAAGCCTAGGAACATCCATTTTTAAGTACTGCCTCCCCAAGGTGATTCCCTAAAGTTTGAGAAGCACAGGTGGAAGGGCTTTGGGCTGACCTGGGTCTGAGACTAGCCGATCCAGCAGCTCCATGCTCTCTGCTGGGCAGCTGCCATCCCAGACCAGAGCTCCGTGTGCTACACGCTGGCGAAGCGGGCTGCTCCGTGCTGGGGTCAGATAAACCACCCTGCAGGGAGGCACTTCTCCATGGGCCACACTGACCAGCCAGAGACAAAGCACTTCCGATCCTCGTTCCACCGAGCGGCGGAGCTGGGCTGCACCACCTTGGTGTGCATGTGTGTGCACAGTTGTGAGTGTGTTTGCAGCTGTGAGTCTATCTATCTATACACCAGGGTATACACATTTTGTTCTCTCTGCCACTCACTGGTACAGCCTGTCCCCTTATCTCTCATCCCAACCCCAACTCCTCCCTTCCTTCCACTCCTGCCTCTCAGGATGCTAGGGCTCCACAGCCCACCTGGGCGCCACGGTCACCGCACCCATCTGCAGCCGGGGGCCCGCAATTCGTGGTCAATCCTTAAAAAATTAAAAAACCTTTACTGAACCAGGCATCACGCTCGACACCCGTATTCATTGTCTTATTCGATCCTCAGAACAACTCAGTGAGGTAGGTCTTGTTGTGTCCCCCGTTAGAGATGAGGGAACTGAGGCTCAGGAGGGTTAAGTAACTTACTCAAGGCGTAGTTAGTAAGTAGCAGAGCTGGGTTTAAACGGAGATCATTCATTCATCACTGTTCACAGTCCTCATGGAGGCCAGCCGAGACCTTCTCTTCTCTCTGTAAGTCCACACCTTCTCCTCCTTCACCTCTAGTGCAGGCGTTGGCAAACTGTAGCCCCGTGGGCCAAATCAAGCCCAGGGCCTGTCTTTTTTTAAAATTGAGGTGAAATTCACATGACATAAAAATAACCATTTTAACCACTGCTTGTTTTTGAAAGTAAAGTTTTATTGGAACACAGCCACACCCATTCACTCACATATTGTCTGTTGCTGCTTTCACACGACAGTGACAGCATTGAGTAGTGGTGACAGAGACCATATGGACCACAAAGCCTAAAATATTGATTAGCTAGCCCTTTAGGGAAAAAGTATCCTGGCCCCCGCCGTAGAGAGTTTTGATCTGGATCCATGCCCTTGGAATGAGTTTTCTCAGACATCTGTGTCTCCATTAAAAACGCCTGTCCTTCCCGAAGGTAACCGCTCCGTCTTCGTCGGATGCTGTGCTTTTGCATGGACTCGCTCCTCTGCCACCTGTTTTTTCTTCCTTCTTCCTCTTGTCTCCACCCAGACATGGGTCAGTCCTGGCAAACACACACCTGTGCCTGACCTGCCAGCTGCCATTCCATTTTCCTTTCTTCGCCTGCCAAATGCCTGGTATGGATGGTTTATACCTGGATATTCCACTTATGTTTTCCCTCCTCACCTCTACAATCCAACTTCTGCCCTTCAGCTAGCCTTTTGTGTACATCTCCATGTGGATGTCTTGGCGTTACATGCGAGTCAAGTGATCTACCCCGCATCCCATCTTTGCTAAGCCCATGTTATCCTGCTGTCTCAAATTAGTTACTGTGGGGCCATTTCTGCCTCTCCTCTCTCTTTCTCTCTCATTACATCTGTTCTGTTACCAAATTCTGTTGCCTTTTTTGGAAGTATCTCTTGGGTTGCTCTCTTCCTCATTCCCACCATCAGTTCCTCGGTCCAGGCCTCCATCACCTCATGTCTGGATCACTGCAGTGTAACTGGTCTCCCTACCTGCTTCTCTCTTTTCGAATCTGCTCTCTCCAGCCCATTTTTCAAATGCTGAGAGCTCAGATAGGATCAGGCCCTGCGTTTGCCTTCACTGTTCCTTCCAGCCTTTTCTCACCACACTCCCCATGCTGTGCTGAACACAGTGGGTCTCTACAGGACTCCGCACCTGTATAATACTCTTTCTTCTACTTAGAATTTTCTCTGTTTTCTTTACTTGTAAACTCCTCAACACCCTTCAGGAAAGAATTCTAATGTCCCCTCTCTAAGAAAGCTTTCTCCAGCAAATCCTCAATGTTCTTAGAGCACCTGGTTCATGGTTATGTAAAATAACTTACTTTACATTACACTTATTTATGGATCTGGCTTTTCTCCTAATCTGCCGGCTGGCTAGTCAGGGGCAGGGACTATATAAGTCTCCCTCCTTTCTAAGATGTACGCAGAGCCTGGCACAGTGACTGCTGGTAAAGAGTAGGTGCTCAATAAATGCTTTTGGGCAGCCACTGTGATCAAGTCCCTCCACTGCTGAGCTTACACTGAGTCTGTTTCCTTCTGCACGAAGTTTAAGGCAGTGGTTTTAAACCCTGGCTGCACATGAGACTCACCTGGGGAGCTTTTAAAGAACACTGATGCCCAGGCCCCATGGCCAGAGATTCTGATTAGGGAGGTGGGATCCACCCACCTGCAGTTTGTAAAAACTCCCTTGGGAATTCTAATGTCCAGCCAGGGTTGAGAGTCACTAGCCTAGTGCCTTGTGTTCACGGCTCTCATTCATTCCTCTATCTCCTTATGAGTTCCTGCTCAGAAGCCCTCTTGCACATGCAGCCTCCTTCCTGGGCCGCTCTCTGTCTCCTTCAGGCTACAATTCTCCCTCGACCCAGATGAGGGCAGGGACCCAGTAGCTTTGCATCCCCAGAGCACCAAGCACAGGGCCACCCATGCCATGGGAGCTCCTGCAGGGCGTGAACCTCAGAGCACAGGCTTTGTTTGGGTTGGGTGGGAGGAAGAACGGGGTGGGGTGGGAGCTTGCAGCAGGTGCCCAGCCTGCCTCCACACCAGTGTGTGGACAGTGCCAGCTTCCCTGCACCACAAATAACCCTGTGTTGGCAGAGTGCACAGAGCCTTAGATTTGTTCTGCTGGTCAGCAACCTCTAGCCCTGTTTCCTGTCTCACACTCTTGTCTGACTCCTTATGACGGGGGAGAGTGCAGGGTAGTGGACGGGACGTTGGGCGGCTGTCTGAAGATGAGTTCAGTCCTGGCCGTCTGTGTGTCCTCTGCGGGCATATCCCTCCCTTTGGGCCTAGCCTTCAGGTCCCTACAGCTCAGACAGGGTTGTTTTGTTGCTCATCTAGACCAGGAGCCCCCAATTGCTATAAGGCAACGTCACTTGGAAGGGACAAAAGATGTCAGAGGCCACATGTTCCCACTTGCCCATGTGAGACAGAGCCCTTTGGAGGCAGGATACTTTGAGACATTTCTCCTTTATTGCCCACAGATGGCCAGGGACTGGGGACACCTTTTGTCTACTGAAAGCCACACGTTCAAATTTTGAAAACAGATAAATCAAGAGCCTCATAATATAACTGTTAGTTAATTTTTTTAAATAAAAGAAATAGTAATAGTACCTTATTTTTACATGACACTTTTTTCTCACAGCCATCATCTTATTTGATTGTCACAGTTACCCCATGAGGTAGTGATATTTACCAATGGCAGCTATTACTGACCATCTTTTGCAGATGAGAAAACAGACTCACTGAGCTTAATTGATTGACTCAACGTTGTAGAACCAGAGAATAGAGAAGCCAGAACAAGGACTTCTGTGTTCTGCTTCCTACTCCAGAGTCCTTTTATGAAACATCCCACTTGCCCACCTCCATCTTTCCAAAGGGAAATAGTTTTCATTTCTTTTTCACCTTATTATAAAAGCAGTACATGCTGTCAAAAGATGCACAGGAACATTAATGGCAGTACTATTTGTGATAGCTCCAGATGGAAACTATTCAAATGCCCATTAACAATAGGAGGGAAAATAGATTGTGGGATAGCCCCACCATGGATACTATTGAGCAAGGAGAATGAAGAGTCCATAACGACCTACAACAATGTGAGCGACTCTCACCGCCATAATGCTGAGCAGTAGAAGCTGGACATGAAAGAGTGCATATTACAGTATGTATACAAATACAGACCAGGTAATTTGTACTTTATCAAAAAATACCAATCTGTGCTGTAGGAAGTCAGGACAGTGGTGACCCGTGGAGGAGAATGACTGGAAGGGCACATGGGCATCTTTCCATCTGGGTGCTGATGACACAAATGTTCTGTTAGTGACATTCACCTGCATAGCACGTTTATGGCACACTACAGGTGCACTTTTTTCTATTTACATCATATTTTAATAAAAAGTTTTAAATAGTTGCTCATGCTCTTGTAAGAAATTCAGACAACACAGAGAAGTACACATTCTTCAATCAATTTTAAAAATTAAACCCAAAGAATGTAAAAGTTTCTTTCACAGATACAAAGAAAAAGTGATTAGTTCTGTGTAACAGTTTGTTAAAGACAAAACATGGATGAGAGAAGGAGAAAAAAATGGGCATGAGTTGGTTGGAAGAAAGGCACAAAAAGAGAAGAGAAGAGGGGCTGGCCCCGTGGCCGAGAGGTTAAGTGCGCGCGCTCCGCTGCAGGTGGCCCAGTGTTTCATTGGTTCGAATCCTGGGCGCGGACATGGCACTGCTCATCAGACCACGCTGAGGCAGCGTCCCACATGCACAACTAGGAGAACCCACAACGAAGAATACACAACTATGTACCAGGGGGCTTTGGGGAGAAAAAGGAAAAAATAAAAAAAAAATCTTTAAAAAAAAAAAAAAAAAAGAGAAGAGAAGAGAGGCTGATGGAGACGTAGAGAAATGGGTGGGCTGCAAGGCCCTCAGTGATGCAACACAAGTCATGAAGACAAGGAGAGACTGAGATACCCAGAGATGACCCCACGGAGGAGACCCTGTGGACAGAAAGTGACATAGAGAAAAGCCAAAAGACTAGAAGGCCCAATGGGGTGTAGAGGAAGATGAAAATCCCCAGCATCACAGAATGAGGCAGAGAGGAGCAGCAAAGAGGATGGGGGGTGGGGGTCGGCTCAGAGGTGAAGGTGTGGACGTGATGCCGGATAGCTAACCTGGACCAGGAGTGAGGGGAGCGTGTTATCACTGCTTTTTGAAAGGCAGGGTTGTTCTGCAGTCACATGAAGACATTGCCTTCCAATGACTCTGGATCAGGCCCTGGCGCTCGGGAAGTGTCATCTAATATGTGCTGACTGGTTGATGGAATGAAACAATGCCCCCAAATCCAGCCCCTCTGCCCACAGTGGGAACTTCACCTCTGGGGTTTCTGCTCCTTCCCTAGGGCCCCAGCCACTTTGCGCAGTGTCCTGGCATTCCAGGAATTTCCCTGCCTGCTCTGGGGAGGATTTTTCACGCTGGAAGCTATTACAAAATAAGACCGCTTTATCAGAATCCTGTTGCGTCGGAGAATGTTCCTGGCTTATTGACGTTTACAGTGTGTAACCGATTTTATCGGAGGAATGTTGTTTGGAATGGAATGGTCCTCTCAGATGGGCAGACAAGAAGCGGAAGGTCATTCGAGGACCCACCCCAAGCGGTCTAAGTTGGAACTCAGGGTTGCTATACATGATGCTTGGGAGCCTGGCCAAGCCATGAGCAAGGTTTCCTCCCTGGAGAAGCTCCCAGCCCCTTTGCAGAGGGATTGCCGTGTTTACATTCCCACCTTGGCCCTCCAGGCGAGTGTCGCTGGAGGCCTGCAACAGCCAGGACTCCAGGACTCTAACGGAGAAGCAGCAGCAGCTCCCGAGGCTTGGGCTCCAGTGAGCAGCCCAGCTCAGCCTGGACAAAATGAAACCATTCCTGACATTCCAGGAAGGGGACAGTCAAAAATAGGGAGATGGGTTTATTCCTCGTTTTGTCAAAATCCCAAGGCATGCGTCTTCCTGGAGCCCTGAACAAAATAGTGCAAGCGGAGCGAGTGCCCCATGGAGGCCTTGAATTCTCTCTCTTCTGTTATAGCCCTGGTGCTGGCGAGGCCAGCGCGGCAGCTTCTGTCTGCATGGGTACCTGATGTCTTACTGGGCAGAGGAAAGGAGTGAGTGGGATGCAGAGACCGAGACTGAGACGGGAAGGGAGGAGGGGTCAAGAGAGGTCAGAAGTCTTTGTTCCTGGGGGAGGGAATCTACCCCGAAGTGGGAGGGGGCTGAGGGGCCCCAACTCAGGCCAAGGATGCTGGGTGCCGGTCAGCAGAGAGGAGCAGGCTGGGAACAGCTGGGGCTGCTGGAGCCTCTCCACGAATCTCTACAAGCCCTTGACAGGGCTGGGCATTCCAGCACATTGCTCTCACTCTCTACAACCCTTGCTAACTTCTTCATTGCAGTGGGTAGAATTGCGTTCGCAAAAAAGACATGTTCAGGTCCTAACCCCTGGTAGCTGGGCATGCAACTTTATTTGAAAAGGTCCTTGCAGATGTGATCAAGCTAAAATGAGATCGTACTAAATTAGGCTGAGCCCTAAATCCAGGGACTGGGGTCCGTGTGAGAAGTCTGTGTGAAGACGCAGACACAGCAGAAGGAAGAAGGCCATGTGCTGATGGAGAGACTGTGGGGAGGCGTCTACAAGCCAAGGAGCACCAAGGATGGCCGGCAACCACCAGAAATTAGGAAGAGGAGGGGAAGGATTCTCTCTCAGAGCCTTCAGAGAGAACTGACACCTTGATTTTGGATTTCCAGCCTCTGGTCTGTGAGGGGACAAACTTCTCTTGCTCTAAGCTACTGAGTTTGTGGTACTTTGTTACTGCGGCCCCAGGAAAGGAATATATTCATGTTTCTCAAAATTTCAAATCCCTCAGGCCCCACCCCTTCAGTCCCTCCGCTCTTAGCAAACAGCCTTGTCATTGCTATTTTACAAAGAAAATTGAAGTCCTCAGACAGAAATCCAGGCCCCTTCGCTGTGCCACCCTTCCCTCTTTCCCTCCTCTGGAGGCCGGTTCCTCCATCTGGACTATGGCTTCCATCTCCTCCCGCTGCTCAGAAACCTTATCCGGTCGACCATCTTTTCTCTTCCTCAGACTTTTGATTTTCTCAAGGAGACCCTTTCCATGTTCAAATTCTCCCACTAAAAACAAGAAAAGCCCCCTTACTTCTTCATTCTCCTGTAGTTACTTTCCTAACTCACACTTCCCCTTCAGAGCCAAGATCTCTTGAAAAGTTATTGTGACCAGCTTGGTTTCTTCACGTCCCACTCCTCCCAACTCACTCCATTGTCACTTCTGCTCCCATGACTCCATTGAAACCTTTCTTATTTTGGTCACCAGTGACTTCTATGTCATTAAAACCAAAGGGTATAGTCGGTCTTCACCTTACTTGACCTTTCCGCAGCATGACACAATGTTAATTGCAACCTCCTTCCCTTTGCTCCAGTGACATAACTTTCCCCTGGATGTCCTCCCACATCGTTCTGGCTCCTTCCCAGTCTCCTTTCTGGCTCGGTCTCCTCTCCTCAGCCTTTGCATGTCGTGTCCTCAGGGCTCCTTCTGAGGCTCTCTCTACTTAGCACAGCACTCTCTTCCCGAGGTGATCTCATTCCCTTGTTTGCAGATCTGGGACCTCTCCTCTCAGCTCAAGGCTGCAGATCTACATGCACCCTTGACATTGCCACTCGACCGTCTCAAAGTTACTCCAGACCCAAGTCTCAAACAAAATTAATGATCTTGACCTCAAACATCTAGTTCTCATCCACTGTTCTCTCTCCCGGGGAATGGTACCGCCATCCATCCAGTGATGAAAGCTAGGAACTTAGGAAGTCTTTGACCTCTCCCTCATCATCCATACCCATCAACGTACCTTGTCGATTTTACCTCCTACAATCTCAAATCCATATTCTTCTTTGAACTCGTATCTATCATCTTTGTCCAAGAATTATAATTTCTTCCTTGGACTCCAAGAGTCAGGCATCAGTTCTTGTTTCTTTCTAAATGATTCCCCTTATCACAGCCAGAATGATGATTTCCAATTGCAAATCATGTCACTCCCACCCCTTTCTCTTCTTCACTCCCACCTCAGTCTCCTCCCCAACTTACACCTTAAATGACTTCTCTAAATGCTTAAGATGAAGCAAAAATCTTTAAAATGGGCTGTTAGGGTCTGCCTGATCTAGTGGCCATCCAAGTCTTCAGCCTCACTTTCCTCCATGCTCTTCCTTGCTCTCTGTGCTCCAGCCACATTGGCTTTCTCTCAGTCCTTTACATTTATTCCAATCCCTCCTGCCTCAGGGCTTTTGCACATTCTCTCTCTCTCTGAGAGAGAATCCTTCCCTGCCTCTTCCTAATTTCTGGTGGTTGCCAGCCATCCTTGGTGTTCCTTGGCTTGCTTCCTGCCCCCTCTCACTCCCCTTTGTCAGATTAACAGCCTATATATTAATGGCTTACAAAGTTTTCAGATTGTAGCTCAATCTCATGTTTACAGGAAAACCCAAAACCTCTTCCTGAGTTCTCTCCTTCACAGCTCTTTCCACAGTGACAAGTTTACATTTATGTTCTTTTGATGACTATCTGTCTCCTCTAAACCTTTAGGTTCTAGGAGGTCTGAGACTCACCCAATACCCAGCACAGTCCCAGGCACAGAGTAGTCACTTAGTAAATATTTGTTGAATGACTAAATAAAGGAAAGTACTACACTGGGTTCTGGGGATACAAAAATGAATAAGGCACAGAACTTCCCAAAAGCAGCTCATAGATTTGGGGTGGGAGGGACAAGCCGATGAGAGGATAAGTAAACAGACCCAGGGTGTAACGAGGTGGTGAGCACAGAGCAGAAGAGCAATCCAGAGGAGACAGTGATGCCTGAGTCCAGCTCACCGCCCCCAGATGAGGCTCAGCCCAGGTGTCTATTGACTGATCTCTCAGCCCTCAGGGACCCTCGTCCTGTGATATTACTGCTGTGTAGTCACCTCTGTATTCCAGCCATGGCAATGCCACCCCACCCTGCCACAGATCCTACAGAGGCACTGTCCTCAGGAACTGGGCACAAGCAGGGCCTGTTCAGAATGCAGTGTTATTAAAGGTTCTGGTTCCAATAAGAGCATCGTGTGCCACACTTCAGTCAGAAGAGCTGGTGCCTTCCGGGCAGTGATCTCATCATATCCTCAGACCAACCCCGGGAGGGAGCAAAGGGTGAGGATTTTTCTCCCCACTGTACAGCTGGGGAGACTGAGGTCAACAGAGATCAGTTGACTTGGCCCAGGAGTGAGAACAGCTCAGGAACAGAACTTGGAGAGAACCCAAGGCGCTCTCCATGGGGTCCACCAGCCAGACCAATTGGCAGAGGAGGAGGACTCGGGCGGAGGACGCGCTGCAGCAGGAGCCTGCGGGCTTGTTTACTTTGGTGCAGAAGGACATTTCATCACCTCTTGGAACCACTGAATGTCAGCGCAGATGGGCCCTGAGAGATCATCTGATTCAACACCCTTGTTTTACAAAGGAGGCAACTGAGGCCAGAGAGATGACTCTCCCTCGCCACACTTTCCTTTCCCTGCCTACTGATATTGAGTGTTGGGCTGACACTGCTAGCTGTTGACGCAAATCCCTTCTCCCCTTCATTGCCTATATGGCTAGACTATATTTCCCAGACTCCTTTGCAGTTTGGTGAGCCATGTGACCATGTCCTCTCCAGTGGGATGTAAGAGGAAGTCGAACATGTCACTTTCAGTCCTGGCCCATTTAAACCTTTCATGCTCACATCTCCATGTTCTTTTCACCTCTGGCTGATTGGGGGGTCAATTCCAAGGGCAACTTTGGAAGCCATACGGTAGAGAACAGTAGAGCTGCCAGGGTTTGGGTCCCTGAAAGACTGGGTGGAGAAGAGCCATCCCACCCACCTGAACATCACTGCCTAAGGCTGTTGAGTGAACAAGAAGAAGAAAACATCTATCACGTAAAGCTGCTGCATTTGGAGGCCTATTTGTTACTGCAGCCTGGCCTAAACCTAACCTAACAAATATAAGTAGAGACAGGAAAGCCCCTGCAAAAGCTCTGACTACATACAGCATTTGGTGGTGGAGACACTGGGCTCAATGCTGTTTCACTGTCAACGCTTTGGAGTGTCCCCACTCCCACCTCTGGAGAGGTTGGGAATGCCTGACTCGTAACTCATTCAGTCCAGGAATTTGGTCTGAGCTGCCTTCCCACCTGTTTCCTTCTAGATCAAAAGCCTCCCAGGGCTAGAATGGATCTGAGACATCATCTGATTTATCCCCCGGCACCAGATAGGGCCCCTTCTAAGCCATCTGAGATGATCAAAAATCTTGTCTAGATTTTTATACTCCTGGGAAGGAAACACTTTACATGTCCTGAGACACCTGTTTCATACCTCGTTGCTACTGTGTCAGAGGCTTTTGCTGAACCCTAAAGCAGCAGAGCTGGCGCACTCCTTAGCAATCATCTAGGACCATCTTTGTTTTACTGATGAGGAAACTGAGGCCCAGATCACACAAATGGTGGTAAAGTCAGGAGAGGAAGCAAGGGCTCTAAGACCAAGCCGACCACTTTTTCCAAGGCTCTCTCTGCCTCCAGCTCTCTGCTGTTTTCTCGTGTTCTGTCCTAGGAGGAGATGAAAAAGTGCTGGGGTCCATCTGCCCTGTGGTCAGCCTTTCCAGGTTCTCCTGTGTCTCCCCCTCCTCCTCCACTGGTTAAGCCCTCCCCCGCTGGCTGACCTTGGTCATTTCTCTTGGAAGGCAGAGAGGAGATTAGAGAGAGAGGAGTCTGTGGTGCCTTAAGGGGAGGGCCACGTGGCAGGTGCATGTTTGCTCCTTGGGCCTTGGTAGCGAAGGCAGATTCTCTAGTGGGATCTCTGAGTCCACAAGAGCAGCCTGTAAGGGCCATCAGACACTTAGATGTTACTGTTTGCCTGGGAGGGCGACCTGTGCTATGTGAAACATTCTCTAAGGAAGGGAGGGAGCAGCAGTGACTAGAACCTCTCAGCACAGGGTCTTGGCTTGTTGGGACTCGTCTGTCTGTGTCTGGACAGCTGGGCAGTCCTGCCTGTTAATGTGAGAGCAGGATCCCGAGAGGCTGAGCTGGGGCCGTGAGAGCAAGCCAAGTTACTTACGAGGAGATCATTCTCTGGCACTTTCTTGGAAAGACCTGGAAATTCCATGTGAGAGCCCTGGAAAGTTGGGTTTGTTTTGTGGTTCTTTAAAAACAAAACAAAATCGCTACTCCTCATTGTTTAAGGTGAGCTTGTTTATACAGAGCAACCTTTGGGTTTTCTGCCTAGTGACTCACTTGGACTGAGTCACCAGAAAGTGGGCCTGGGTCCATCTGCAGCTGCCCTGCTCACCATGATCTGCTCATTCCCCTGGAGGTGGGTGATGGAGCTCTGCATCCATCAGAGAAGAGCAACAGAAAAGAGGGAAACAGAGTGGAGAGACAGGCCTGAAACAGAAGTCCATCCTCAGTTGCCTGAACGTCTGGTGGTCAGAAAGGGTCCCCAACAGAACTGATGAGAGCCTCAAGGAGCTCCAGCGTTCATTTCAGTGGAGACATTGTCTGGATTATTGCCAATTCTGAATTATAGGACCAGAATTAATGGTGCTACATGGTCACTCCGAGATAAATCACAATCTTTGAGTCCAGCTTCAGAATGTTGAGCAAGTTATTTTCCCATTTTGAGCCCCTCTTTCTTCACCTGGAAATGAAGAGACTTGCCCTCCTAAATGTTAGACATTTTATCCTTTATTTACTGGGAAGGGAGGAGATATGGACACAAATGGAACTTTATTTACCAGGAAAATTTGTTTACACTAAATCTTTGAATCGCTCCCATGAAGCTTTTCTTTAAAATTCAGTGATCTTTGTGTGTCCTTTTGTTTAATTTGCCATCTGCGGCCTTTTTTCTGAAGATGAGTTTGCGGAGCCCAGCCTGAATTCACAGTTTTCTTTTTCCTGCGGCCTGTTTGGGTGTCCTGGTCGTGACATTTCTGCAGAACTCTGGCGTGAGCCAGAGGCAGGGGATGGAATCCAGGCGAAGGCGCGGGGGGTGGGGGGAAGAAGATGACTCCTACCTCGGCCCCAGGGTGAGGCGCTAGCCTTGGCAACAGCGAACTAGCACCAGCCCTGGGGCCTGGAGGAGCAGTGGTGGTGGCGACGCTACGGGCCCCTTCAAATGAGGAAGGGGCAACGACCACGCGGTGTGAGGAGCAGGGGACGAGGTTCCCCTCCTCCCGCATAGCAAAGCACTTTGTACAATCCAGCCAGTGCTAATCACGTTTCCCAGTACCTGCTTTTCACCGATCACTGACTGATGGGGTATTT
Source organism: Equus quagga (assembly GCF_021613505.1). NCBI lineage: Eukaryota > Metazoa > Chordata > Mammalia > Perissodactyla > Equidae > Equus > Equus quagga. Next base: position 25,441,393 of record NC_060270.1, on the reverse strand, counting down.
AAGGAGTTAGGAAATTCTGGTTCCCGATTCGGAAGACTCGGGCTGTATGTGTGTGTGCGTGCGCGTGCAGCCGAAGTTGGCCGGCTCTGCGGACCTCACCCCGTGGTCCCCAGCCGGCCGCCCCCGCCCCCTTCCTGCCCTCTCCCCGCCCCCGGGCCGGCCGCGCTCGCCCGGTGATGTCAACCCGAGGAGGAGCCGCCCGCCCCGCGACCCGCCCGGGCTAATTAGCATGGAGCGTCGCCGGGGCCGCCTCCGCCGCCCGCCCGGCCCCCGGCCGCCCTTCCGCGGCTACCACAACTTTTGAGGCGGGGACCGCGCTCGCGGCGCCACTCCGCTCACTTCCCCGGCCCCGCGCGGCGCCCGCCGCCCGCGTCCCTCGGCCCGCGGCCGCCCCGCGCGCCGGGCATGTGAGCGCGGGCG